>NC_055973.1:0-300000 GCF_018492685.1 Alosa sapidissima
ACCAATTTTTTTTCACGTTTTTTTGCCATAGTTCATGCATTTCACATGTCTAGACGTGAATTAAAAAATAATTTGGACAATATTTGACAGATTTTGAAATTTGTCAAAAATCTGTCTTTTTTCCTGACCCCGGACCTTATGTGAAAACTAAGAAAATCTGAAAAGTACGAAAAAATCACACCAATTTTTTTTCACGTTTTTTTGCCATAGTTCATGCATTTCACATGTCTAGAAGTGAAATAAAAAATAATTTGGACAATATCTTACAGATTTTTAAATTTGTTAAAAAATCTGTCTCTCATCCTGACCGCGAAAAACTAAGAAAATCTGAAAAGTATGAAAAAAATCAGACCAATTTTTTTTCACGTTTTTTTGCCATAGTTCATGCATTTCACATGTCTAGACGTGAATTAAAAAATAATTTGGACAATATTTGACAGATTTTGAAATTTGTCAAAAATCTGTCTTTTTTCCTGACCCCGGACCTTATGTGAAAACTAAGAAAATCTGAAAAGTACGAAAAAATCACACCAATTTTTTTTCACGTTTTTTTGCCATAGTTCATGCATTTCACATGTCTAGACGTGAATTAAAAAATAATTTGGACAATATTTGACAGATTTTGAAATTTGTCAAAAATCTGTCTTTTTTCCTGACCTGACCTGACCTTATGTGAAAACTAAGAAAATCTGAAAAGTACGAAAAAAGTACGAAAAAATCACACCAATTTTTTTTCACGTTTTTTTCCCATAGTTCATGCATTTCACATGTCTAGAAGTGAAATAAAAAATAATTTGGACAATATCTTACAGATTTTTAAATTTGTTAAAAAATCTGTCTCTCATCCTGACCGCGAAAAACTAAGAAAATCTGAAAAGTATGAAAAAAATCAGACCAATTTTTTTTCACGTTTTTTTGCCATAGTTCATGCATTTCACATGTCTAGACGTGAATTAAAAAATAATTTGGACAATATTTGACAGATTTTGAAATTTGTCAAAAATCTGTCTTTTTTCCTGACCCCGGACCTTATGTGAAAACTAAGAAAATCTGAAAAGTACGAAAAAATCACACCAATTTTTTTTCACGTTTTTTTGCCATAGTTCATGCATTTCACATGTCTAGACGTGAATTAAAAAATAATTTGGACAATATTTGACATATTTTGAAATTTGTCAAAAATCTGTCTTTTTTCCTGACCCCGGACCTTATGTGAAAACTAAGAAAATCTGAAAAGTACGAAAAAATCACACCAATTTTTTTTCACGTTTTTTTGCCATAGTTCATGCATTTCACATGTCTAGAAGTGAAATAAAAAATAATTTGGACAATATCTTACAGATTTTTAAATTTGTTAAAAAATCTGTCTCTCATCCTGACCGCGAAAAACTAAGAAAATCTGAAAAGTATGAAAAAAATCAGACCAATTTTTTTTCACGTTTTTTTGCCATAGTTCATGCATTTCACATGTCTAGACGTGAATTAAAAAATAATTTGGACAATATTTGACAGATTTTGAAATTTGTCAAAAATCTGTCTTTTTTCCTGACCCCGGACCTTATGTGAAAACTAAGAAAATCTGAAAAGTACGAAAAAATCACACCAATTTTTTTTCACGTTTTTTTGCCATAGTTCATGCATTTCACATGTCTAGACGTGAATTAAAAAATAATTTGGACAATATTTGACAGATTTTGAAATTTGTTAAAAAATCTGTCTCTCATCCTGACCGCGAAAAACTAAGAAAATCTGAAAAGTATGAAAAAAATCAGACCAATTTTTTTTCACGTTTTTTTGCCATAGTTCATGCATTTCACATGTCTAGACGTGAATTAAAAAATAATTTGGACAATATCTTACAGATTTTTAAATTTGTTAAAAAATCTGTCTTTTTTCCTGACCCCGGACCTTATGTGAAAACTAAGAAAATCTGAAAAGTACGAAAAAAGTACGAAAAAATCACACCAATTTTTTTTCACGTTTTTTTGCCATAGTTCATGCATTTCACATGTCTAGACGTGATTTAAAAAATAATTTGGACAATATTTGACAGATTTTGAAATTTGTCAAAAATCTGTCTTTTTTCCTGACCCCGGACCTTATGTGAAAACTAAGAAAATCTGAAAAGTACGAAAAAAATCACACCAATTTTTTTTCACGTTTTTTTCCCATAGTTCATGCATTTCACATGTCTAGAAGTGAAATAAAAAATAATTTGGACAATATCTTACAGATTTTTAAATTTGTTAAAAAATCTGTCTCTCATCCTGACCGCGAAAAACTAAGAAAATCTGAAAAGTATGAAAAAAATCAGACCAATTTTTTTTCACGTTTTTTTGCCATAGTTCATGCATTTCACATGTCTAGACGTGAATTAAAAAATAATTTGGACAATATTTGACAGATTTTGAAATTTGTCAAAAATCTGTCTTTTTTCCTGACCCCGGACCTTATGTGAAAACTAAGAAAATCTGAAAAGTACGAAAAAATCACACCAATTTTTTTTCACTTTTTTTGCCATAGTTCATGCATTTCACATGTCTAGAAGTGAAATAAAAAATAATTTGGACAATATCTTACAGATTTTTAAATTTGTTAAAAAATCTGTCTTTTTTCCTGACCCCGGACCTTATGTGAAAACTAAGAAAATCTGAAAAGTACGAAAAAATCACACCAATTTTTTTTCACGTTTTTTTGCCATAGTTCATGCATTTCACATGTCTAGACGTGAATTAAAAAATAATTTGGACAATATTTGACAGATTTTGAAATTTGTCAAAAATCTGTCTTTTTTCCTGACCCCGGACCTTATGTGAAAACTAAGAAAATCTGAAAAGTACGAAAAAATCACACCAATTTTTTTTCACGTTTTTTTGCCATAGTTCATGCATTTCACATGTCTAGAAGTGAAATAAAAAATAATTTGGACAATATCTTACAGATTTTTAAATTTGTTAAAAAATCTGTCTCTCATCCTGACCGCGAAAAACTAAGAAAATCTGAAAAGTATGAAAAAAATCAGACCAATTTTTTTTCACGTTTTTTTGCCATAGTTCATGCATTTCACATGTCTAGACGTGAATTAAAAAATAATTTGGACAATATTTGACAGATTTTGAAATTTGTCAAAAATCTGTCTTTTTTCCTGACCCCGGACCTTATGTGAAAACTAAGAAAATCTGAAAAGTACGAAAAAATCACACCAATTTTTTTTCACGTTTTTTTGCCATAGTTCATGCATTTCACATGTCTAGACGTGAATTAAAAAATAATTTGGACAATATTTGACAGATTTTGAAATTTGTCAAAAATCTGTCTTTTTTCCTGACCTGACCTGACCTTATGTGAAAACTAAGAAAATCTGAAAAGTACGAAAAAAGTACGAAAAAATCACACCAATTTTTTTTCACGTTTTTTTCCCATAGTTCATGCATTTCACATGTCTAGAAGTGAAATAAAAAATAATTTGGACAATATCTTACAGATTTTTAAATTTGTTAAAAAATCTGTCTCTCATCCTGACCGCGAAAAACTAAGAAAATCTGAAAAGTATGAAAAAAATCAGACCAATTTTTTTTCACGTTTTTTTGCCATAGTTCATGCATTTCACATGTCTAGACGTGAATTAAAAAATAATTTGGACAATATTTGACAGATTTTGAAATTTGTCAAAAATCTGTCTTTTTTCCTGACCCCGGACCTTATGTGAAAACTAAGAAAATCTGAAAAGTACGAAAAAATCACACCAATTTTTTTTCACGTTTTTTTGCCATAGTTCATGCATTTCACATGTCTAGACGTGAATTAAAAAATAATTTGGACAATATTTGACATATTTTGAAATTTGTCAAAAATCTGTCTTTTTTCCTGACCCCGGACCTTATGTGAAAACTAAGAAAATCTGAAAAGTACGAAAAAATCACACCAATTTTTTTTCACGTTTTTTTGCCATAGTTCATGCATTTCACATGTCTAGAAGTGAAATAAAAAATAATTTGGACAATATCTTACAGATTTTTAAATTTGTTAAAAAATCTGTCTCTCATCCTGACCGCGAAAAACTAAGAAAATCTGAAAAGTATGAAAAAAATCAGACCAATTTTTTTTCACGTTTTTTTGCCATAGTTCATGCATTTCACATGTCTAGACGTGAATTAAAAAATAATTTGGACAATATTTGACAGATTTTGAAATTTGTCAAAAATCTGTCTTTTTTCCTGACCCCGGACCTTATGTGAAAACTAAGAAAATCTGAAAAGTACGAAAAAATCACACCAATTTTTTTTCACGTTTTTTTGCCATAGTTCATGCATTTCACATGTCTAGACGTGAATTAAAAAATAATTTGGACAATATTTGACAGATTTTGAAATTTGTTAAAAAATCTGTCTCTCATCCTGACCGCGAAAAACTAAGAAAATCTGAAAAGTATGAAAAAAATCAGACCAATTTTTTTTCACGTTTTTTTGCCATAGTTCATGCATTTCACATGTCTAGACGTGAATTAAAAAATAATTTGGACAATATCTTACAGATTTTTAAATTTGTTAAAAAATCTGTCTTTTTTCCTGACCCCGGACCTTATGTGAAAACTAAGAAAATCTGAAAAGTACGAAAAAATCACACCAATTTTTTTTCACGTTTTTTTGCCATAGTTCATGCATTTCACATGTCTAGACGTGAATTAAAAAATAATTTGGACAATATTTGACAGATTTTGAAATTTGTCAAAAATCTGTCTTTTTTCCTGACCTGACCTGACCTTATGTGAAAACTAAGAAAATCTGAAAAGTACGAAAAAAGTACGAAAAAATCACACCAATTTTTTTTCACGTTTTTTTCCCATAGTTCATGCATTTCACATGTCTAGAAGTGAAATAAAAAATAATTTGGACAATATCTTACAGATTTTGAAATTTGTTAAAAAATCTGTCTCTCATCCTGACCGCGAAAAACTAAGAAAATCTGAAAAGTATGAAAAAAATCAGACCAATTTTTTTTCACGTTTTTTTGCCATAGTTCATGCATTTCACATGTCTAGACGTGAATTAAAAAATAATTTGGACAATATTTGACAGATTTTGAAATTTGTCAAAAATCTGTCTTTTTTCCTGACCCCGGACCTTATGTGAAAACTAAGAAAATCTGAAAAGTACGAAAAAAGTACGAAAAAATCACACCAATTTTTTTTCACGTTTTTTTGCCATAGTTCATGCATTTCACATGTCTAGACGTGAATTAAAAAATAATTTGGACAATATTTGACAGATTTTGAAATTTGTCAAAAATCTGTCTTTTTTCCTGACCCCGGACCTTATGTGAAAACTAAGAAAATCTGAAAAGTACGAAAAAAGTACGAAAAAATCACACCAATTTTTTTTCACGTTTTTTTGCCATAGTTCATGCATTTCACATGTCTAGACGTGAATTAAAAAATAATTTGGACAATATTTGACAGATTTTGAAATTTGTCAAAAATCTGTCTTTTTTCCTGACCCCGGACCTTATGTGAAAACTAAGAAAATCTGAAAAGTACGAAAAAAATCACACCAATTTTTTTTCACGTTTTTTTCCCATAGTTCATGCATTTCACATGTCTAGAAGTGAAATAAAAAATAATTTGGACAATATCTTACAGATTTTTAAATTTGTTAAAAAATCTGTCTCTCATCCTGACCGCGAAAAACTAAGAAAATCTGAAAAGTATGAAAAAAATCAGACCAATTTTTTTTCACGTTTTTTTGCCATAGTTCATGCATTTCACATGTCTAGACGTGAATTAAAAAATAATTTGGACAATATTTGACAGATTTTGAAATTTGTCAAAAATCTGTCTTTTTTCCTGACCCCGGACCTTATGTGAAAACTAAGAAAATCTGAAAAGTACGAAAAAATCACACCAATTTTTTTTCACTTTTTTTGCCATAGTTCATGCATTTCACATGTCTAGAAGTGAAATAAAAAATAATTTGGACAATATCTTACAGATTTTTAAATTTGTTAAAAAATCTGTCTTTTTTCCTGACCCCGGACCTTATGTGAAAACTAAGAAAATCTGAAAAGTACGAAAAAATCACACCAATTTTTTTTCACGTTTTTTTGCCATAGTTCATGCATTTCACATGTCTAGACGTGAATTAAAAAATAATTTGGACAATATTTGACAGATTTTGAAATTTGTTAAAAAATCTGTCTCTCATCCTGACCGCGAAAAACTAAGAAAATCTGAAAAGTATGAAAAAAATCAGACCAATTTTTTTTCACGTTTTTTTGCCATAGTTCATGCATTTCACATGTCTAGACGTGAATTAAAAAATAATTTGGACAATATTTGACAGATTTTGAAATTTGTCAAAAATCTGTCTTTTTTCCTGACCCCGGACCTTATGTGAAAACTAAGAAAATCTGAAAAGTACGAAAAAAGTACGAAAAAATCACACCAATTTTTTTTCACGTTTTTTTGCCATAGTTCATGCATTTCACATGTCTAGACGTGAATTAAAAAATAATTTGGACAATATTTGACATATTTTGAAATTTGTCAAAAATCTGTCTTTTTTCCTGACCCCGGACCTTATGTGAAAACTAAGAAAATCTGAAAAGTACGAAAAAATCACACCAATTTTTTTTCACGTTTTTTTGCCATAGTTCATGCATTTCACATGTCTAGACGTGAATTAAAAAATAATTTGGACAATATTTGACAGATTTTGAAATTTGTTAAAAAATCTGTCTCTCATCCTGACCGCGAAAAACTAAGAAAATCTGAAAAGTATGAAAAAAATCAGACCAATTTTTTTTCACGTTTTTTTGCCATAGTTCATGCATTTCACATGTCTAGACGTGAATTAAAAAATAATTTGGACAATATTTGACAGATTTTGAAATTTGTCAAAAATCTGTCTTTTTTCCTGACCCCGGACCTTATGTGAAAACTAAGAAAATCTGAAAAGTACGAAAAAAGTACGAAAAAATCACACCAATTTTTTTTCACGTTTTTTTGCCATAGTTCATGCATTTCACATGTCTAGACGTGAATTAAAAAATAATTTGGACAATATTTGACAGATTTTGAAATTTGTCAAAAATCTGTCTTTTTTCCTGACCCCGGACCTTATGTGAAAACTAAGAAAATCTGAAAAGTACGAAAAAAATCACACCAATTTTTTTTCACGTTTTTTTCCCATAGTTCATGCATTTCACATGTCTAGAAGTGAAATAAAAAATAATTTGGACAATATCTTACAGATTTTTAAATTTGTTAAAAAATCTGTCTCTCATCCTGACCGCGAAAAACTAAGAAAATCTGAAAAGTATGAAAAAAATCAGACCAATTTTTTTTCACGTTTTTTTGCCATAGTTCATGCATTTCACATGTCTAGACGTGAATTAAAAAATAATTTGGACAATATTTGACAGATTTTGAAATTTGTCAAAAATCTGTCTTTTTTCCTGACCCCGGACCTTATGTGAAAACTAAGAAAATCTGAAAAGTACGAAAAAATCACACCAATTTTTTTTCACTTTTTTTGCCATAGTTCATGCATTTCACATGTCTAGAAGTGAAATAAAAAATAATTTGGACAATATCTTACAGATTTTTAAATTTGTTAAAAAATCTGTCTTTTTTCCTGACCCCGGACCTTATGTGAAAACTAAGAAAATCTGAAAAGTACGAAAAAATCACACCAATTTTTTTTCACGTTTTTTTGCCATAGTTCATGCATTTCACATGTCTAGACGTGAATTAAAAAATAATTTGGACAATATTTGACAGATTTTGAAATTTGTTAAAAAATCTGTCTCTCATCCTGACCGCGAAAAACTAAGAAAATCTGAAAAGTATGAAAAAAATCAGACCAATTTTTTTTCACGTTTTTTTGCCATAGTTCATGCATTTCACATGTCTAGACGTGAATTAAAAAATAATTTGGACAATATTTGACAGATTTTGAAATTTGTCAAAAATCTGTCTTTTTTCCTGACCCCGGACCTTATGTGAAAACTAAGAAAATCTGAAAAGTACGAAAAAAGTACGAAAAAATCACACCAATTTTTTTTCACGTTTTTTTGCCATAGTTCATGCATTTCACATGTCTAGACGTGAATTAAAAAATAATTTGGACAATATTTGACAGATTTTGAAATTTGTCAAATTTGTCAAAAATCTGTCTTTTTTCCTGACCCCGGACCTTATGTGAAAACTAAGAAAATCTGAAAAGTACGAAAAAAATCACACCAATTTTTTTTCACGTTTTTTTCCCATAGTTCATGCATTTCACATGTCTAGAAGTGAAATAAAAAATAATTTGGACAATATCTTACAGATTTTTAAATTTGTTAAAAAATCTGTCTCTCATCCTGACCGCGAAAAACTAAGAAAATCTGAAAAGTATGAAAAAAATCAGACCAATTTTTTTTCACGTTTTTTTGCCATAGTTCATGCATTTCACATGTCTAGACGTGAATTAAAAAATAATTTGGACAATATTTGACAGATTTTGAAATTTGTCAAAAATCTGTCTTTTTTCCTGACCCCGGACCTTATGTGAAAACTAAGAAAATCTGAAAAGTACGAAAAAATCACACCAATTTTTTTTCACTTTTTTTGCCATAGTTCATGCATTTCACATGTCTAGAAGTGAAATAAAAAATAATTTGGACAATATCTTACAGATTTTTAAATTTGTTAAAAAATCTGTCTTTTTTCCTGACCCCGGACCTTATGTGAAAACTAAGAAAATCTGAAAAGTACGAAAAAAATCACACCAATTTTTTTTCACGTTTTTTTGCCATAGTTCATGCATTTCACATGTCTAGACGTGAATTAAAAAATAATTTGGACAATATTTGACAGATTTTGAAATTTGTCAAAAATCTGTCTTTTTTCCTGACCCCGGACCTTATGTGAAAACTAAGAAAATCTGAAAAGTACGAAAAAATCACACCAATTTTTTTTTCACGTTTTTTTTGCCATAGTTCATGCATTTCACATGTCTAGAAGTGAAATAAAAAATAATTTGGACAATATCTTACAGATTTTTAAATTTGTTAAAAAATCTGTCTCTCATCCTGACCGCGAAAAACTAAGAAAATCTGAAAAGTATGAAAAAAATCAGACCAATTTTTTTTCACGTTTTTTTTGCCATAGTTCATGCATTTCACATGTCTAGACGTGAATTAAAAAATAATTTGGACAATATTTGACAGATTTGAAATTTGTCAAAAATCTGTCTTTTTTCCTGACCCCGGACCTTATGTGAAAACTAAGAAAATCTGAAAAGTACGAAAAAATCACACCAATTTTTTTTTCACGTTTTTTTTGCCATAGTTCATGCATTTCACATGTCTAGACGTGAATTAAAAAATAATTTGGACAATATTTGACAGATTTTGAAATTTGTCAAAAATCTGTCTTTTTTCCTGACCTGACCTGACCTTATGTGAAAACTAAGAAAATCTGAAAAGTACGAAAAAAGTACGAAAAAATCACACCAATTTTTTTTCACGTTTTTTTTCCCATAGTTCATGCATTTCACATGTCTAGAAGTGAAATAAAAAATAATTTGGACAATATCTTACAGATTTTTAAATTTGTTAAAAAATCTGTCTCTCATCCTGACCGCGAAAAACTAAGAAAATCTGAAAAGTATGAAAAAAATCAGACCAATTTTTTTTCACGTTTTTTTGCCATAGTTCATGCATTTCACATGTCTAGACGTGAATTAAAAAATAATTTGGACAATATTTGACAGATTTTGAAATTTGTCAAAAATCTGTCTTTTTTCCTGACCCCGGACCTTATGTGAAAACTAAGAAAATCTGAAAAGTACGAAAAAATCACACCAATTTTTTTTCACGTTTTTTTTGCCATAGTTCATGCATTTCACATGTCTAGACGTGAATTAAAAAATAATTTGGACAATATTTGACATATTTTGAAATTTGTCAAAAATCTGTCTTTTTTCCTGACCCCGGACCTTTTGTGAAAACTAAGAAAATCTGAAAAGTATGAAAAAATCACACCAATTTTTTTTCACGTTTTTTTCCCATAGTTCATGCATTTCACATGTCTAGAAGTGAAATAAAAAATAATTTGGACAATATCTTACAGATTTTTAAATTTGTTAAAAAATCTGTCTCTCATCCTGACCGCGAAAAACTAAGAAAATCTGAAAAGTATGAAAAAAATCAGACCAATTTTTTTTCACGTTTTTTTTGCCATAGTTCATGCATTTCACATGTCTAGACGTGAATTAAAAAATAATTTGGACAATATTTGACATATTTTGAAATTTGTCAAAAATCTGTCTTTTTTCCTGACCCCGGACCTTATGTGAAAACTAAGAAAATCTGAAAAGTACGAAAAAATCACACCAATTTTTTTTCACGTTTTTTTTGCCATAGTTCATGCATTTCACATGTCTAGACGTGAATTAAAAAATAATTTGGACAATATTTGACAGATTTTGAAATTTGTTAAAAAATCTGTCTCTCATCCTGACCGCGAAAAACTAAGAAAATCTGAAAAGTATGAAAAAAATCAGACCAATTTTTTTTCACGTTTTTTTTGCCATAGTTCATGCATTTCACATGTCTAGACGTGAATTAAAAAATAATTTGGACAATATTTGACAGATTTTGAAATTTGTCAAAAATCTGTCTTTTTTCCTGACCCCGGACCTTATGTGAAAACTAAGAAAATCTGAAAAGTACGAAAAAAGTACGAAAAAATCACACCAATTTTTTTTCACGTTTTTTTTGCCATAGTTCATGCATTTCACATGTCTAGACGTGAATTAAAAAATAATTTGGACAATATTTGACAGATTTTGAAATTTGTCAAAAATCTGTCTTTTTTCCTGACCCCGGACCTTATGTGAAAACTAAGAAAATCTGAAAAGTACGAAAAAAATCACACCAATTTTTTTTCACGTTTTTTTTCCCATAGTTCATGCATTTCACATGTCTAGAAGTGAAATAAAAAATAATTTGGACAATATCTTACAGATTTTTAAATTTGTTAAAAAATCTGTCTCTCATCCTGACCGCGAAAAACTAAGAAAATCTGAAAAGTATGAAAAAAATCAGACCAATTTTTTTTCACGTTTTTTTGCCATAGTTCATGCATTTCACATGTCTAGACGTGAATTAAAAAATAATTTGGACAATATTTGACAGATTTTGAAATTTGTCAAAAATCTGTCTTTTTTCCTGACCCCGGACCTTATGTGAAAACTAAGAAAATCTGAAAAGTACGAAAAAATCACACCAATTTTTTTTCACTTTTTTTGCCATAGTTCATGCATTTCACATGTCTAGAAGTGAAATAAAAAATAATTTGGACAATATCTTACAGATTTTTAAATTTGTTAAAAAATCTGTCTTTTTTCCTGACCCCGGACCTTATGTGAAAACTAAGAAAATCTGAAAAGTACGAAAAAATCACACCAATTTTTTTTCACGTTTTTTTGCCATAGTTCATGCATTTCACATGTCTAGACGTGAATTAAAAAATAATTTGGACAATATTTGACAGATTTTGAAATTTGTCAAAAATCTGTCTTTTTTCCTGACCCCGGACCTTATGTGAAAACTAAGAAAATCTGAAAAGTACGAAAAAATCACACCAATTTTTTTTCACGTTTTTTTGCCATAGTTCATGCATTTCACATGTCTAGAAGTGAAATAAAAAATAATTTGGACAATATCTTACAGATTTTTAAATTTGTTAAAAAATCTGTCTCTCATCCTGACCGCGAAAAACTAAGAAAATCTGAAAAGTATGAAAAAAATCAGACCAATTTTTTTTCACGTTTTTTTGCCATAGTTCATGCATTTCACATGTCTAGACGTGAATTAAAAAATAATTTGGACAATATTTGACAGATTTTGAAATTTGTCAAAAATCTGTCTTTTTTCCTGACCCCGGACCTTATGTGAAAACTAAGAAAATCTGAAAAGTACGAAAAAATCACACCAATTTTTTTTCACGTTTTTTTGCCATAGTTCATGCATTTCACATGTCTAGACGTGAATTAAAAAATAATTTGGACAATATTTGACAGATTTTGAAATTTGTCAAAAATCTGTCTTTTTTCCTGACCTGACCTGACCTTATGTGAAAACTAAGAAAATCTGAAAAGTACGAAAAAAGTACGAAAAAATCACACCAATTTTTTTTCACGTTTTTTTCCCATAGTTCATGCATTTCACATGTCTAGAAGTGAAATAAAAAATAATTTGGACAATATCTTACAGATTTTTAAATTTGTTAAAAAATCTGTCTCTCATCCTGACCGCGAAAAACTAAGAAAATCTGAAAAGTATGAAAAAAATCAGACCAATTTTTTTTCACGTTTTTTTGCCATAGTTCATGCATTTCACATGTCTAGACGTGAATTAAAAAATAATTTGGACAATATTTGACAGATTTTGAAATTTGTCAAAAATCTGTCTTTTTTCCTGACCCCGGACCTTATGTGAAAACTAAGAAAATCTGAAAAGTACGAAAAAATCACACCAATTTTTTTTCACGTTTTTTTGCCATAGTTCATGCATTTCACATGTCTAGACGTGAATTAAAAAATAATTTGGACAATATTTGACATATTTTGAAATTTGTCAAAAATCTGTCTTTTTTCCTGACCCCGGACCTTATGTGAAAACTAAGAAAATCTGAAAAGTACGAAAAAATCACACCAATTTTTTTTCACGTTTTTTTGCCATAGTTCATGCATTTCACATGTCTAGAAGTGAAATAAAAAATAATTTGGACAATATCTTACAGATTTTTAAATTTGTTAAAAAATCTGTCTCTCATCCTGACCGCGAAAAACTAAGAAAATCTGAAAAGTATGAAAAAAATCAGACCAATTTTTTTTCACGTTTTTTTGCCATAGTTCATGCATTTCACATGTCTAGACGTGAATTAAAAAATAATTTGGACAATATTTGACAGATTTTGAAATTTGTCAAAAATCTGTCTTTTTTCTTGACCCCGGACCTTATGTGAAAACTAAGAAAATCTGAAAAGTACGAAAAAATCACACCAATTTTTTTTCACGTTTTTTTGCCATAGTTCATGCATTTCACATGTCTAGACGTGAATTAAAAAATAATTTGGACAATATTTGACAGATTTTGAAATTTGTTAAAAAATCTGTCTCTCATCCTGACCGCGAAAAACTAAGAAAATCTGAAAAGTATGAAAAAAATCAGACCAATTTTTTTTCACGTTTTTTTGCCATAGTTCATGCATTTCACATGTCTAGACGTGAATTAAAAAATAATTTGGACAATATCTTACAGATTTTTAAATTTGTTAAAAAATCTGTCTTTTTTCCTGACCCCGGACCTTATGTGAAAACTAAGAAAATCTGAAAAGTACGAAAAAAGTACGAAAAAATCACACCAATTTTTTTTTCACGTTTTTTTGCCATAGTTCATGCATTTCACATGTCTAGACGTGAATTAAAAAATAATTTGGACAATATTTGACAGATTTTGAAATTTGTCAAAAATCTGTCTTTTTTCCTGACCCCGGACCTTATGTGAAAACTAAGAAAATCTGAAAAGTACGAAAAAAATCACACCAATTTTTTTTCACGTTTTTTTCCCATAGTTCATGCATTTCACATGTCTAGAAGTGAAATAAAAAATAATTTGGACAATATCTTACAGATTTTTAAATTTGTTAAAAAATCTGTCTCTCATCCTGACCGCGAAAAACTAAGAAAATCTGAAAAGTATGAAAAAAATCAGACCAATTTTTTTTCACGTTTTTTTGCCATAGTTCATGCATTTCACATGTCTAGACGTGAATTAAAAAATAATTTGGACAATATTTGACAGATTTTGAAATTTGTCAAAAATCTGTCTTTTTTCCTGACCCCGGACCTTATGTGAAAACTAAGAAAATCTGAAAAGTACGAAAAAATCACACCAATTTTTTTTCACTTTTTTTGCCATAGTTCATGCATTTCACATGTCTAGAAGTGAAATAAAAAATAATTTGGACAATATCTTACAGATTTTTAAATTTGTTAAAAAATCTGTCTTTTTTCCTGACCCCGGACCTTATGTGAAAACTAAGAAAATCTGAAAAGTACGAAAAAATCACACCAATTTTTTTTCACGTTTTTTTGCCATAGTTCATGCATTTCACATGTCTAGACGTGAATTAAAAAATAATTTGGACAATATTTGACAGATTTTGAAATTTGTCAAAAATCTGTCTTTTTTCCTGACCCCGGACCTTATGTGAAAACTAAGAAAATCTGAAAAGTACGAAAAAATCACACCAATTTTTTTTCACGTTTTTTTGCCATAGTTCATGCATTTCACATGTCTAGAAGTGAAATAAAAAATAATTTGGACAATATCTTACAGATTTTTAAATTTGTTAAAAAATCTGTCTCTCATCCTGACCGCGAAAAACTAAGAAAATCTGAAAAGTATGAAAAAAATCAGACCAATTTTTTTTCACGTTTTTTTGCCATAGTTCATGCATTTCACATGTCTAGACGTGAATTAAAAAATAATTTGGACAATATTTGACAGATTTTGAAATTTGTCAAAAATCTGTCTTTTTTCCTGACCCCGGACCTTATGTGAAAACTAAGAAAATCTGAAAAGTACGAAAAAATCACACCAATTTTTTTTCACGTTTTTTTGCCATAGTTCATGCATTTCACATGTCTAGACGTGAATTAAAAAATAATTTGGACAATATTTGACAGATTTTGAAATTTGTCAAAAATCTGTCTTTTTTCCTGACCTGACCTGACCTTATGTGAAAACTAAGAAAATCTGAAAAGTACGAAAAAAGTACGAAAAAATCACACCAATTTTTTTTCACGTTTTTTTCCCATAGTTCATGCATTTCACATGTCTAGAAGTGAAATAAAAAATAATTTGGACAATATCTTACAGATTTTTAAATTTGTTAAAAAATCTGTCTCTCATCCTGACCGCGAAAAACTAAGAAAATCTGAAAAGTATGAAAAAAATCAGACCAATTTTTTTTCACGTTTTTTTTGCCATAGTTCATGCATTTCACATGTCTAGACGTGAATTAAAAAATAATTTGGACAATATTTGACAGATTTTGAAATTTGTCAAAAATCTGTCTTTTTTCCTGACCCCGGACCTTATGTGAAAACTAAGAAAATCTGAAAAGTACGAAAAAATCACACCAATTTTTTTTCACGTTTTTTTGCCATAGTTCATGCATTTCACATGTCTAGACGTGAATTAAAAAATAATTTGGACAATATTTGACATATTTTGAAATTTGTCAAAAATCTGTCTTTTTTCCTGACCCCGGACCTTATGTGAAAACTAAGAAAATCTGAAAAGTACGAAAAAATCACACCAATTTTTTTTCACGTTTTTTTGCCATAGTTCATGCATTTCACATGTCTAGAAGTGAAATAAAAAATAATTTGGACAATATCTTACAGATTTTTAAATTTGTTAAAAAATCTGTCTCTCATCCTGACCGCGAAAAACTAAGAAAATCTGAAAAGTATGAAAAAAATCAGACCAATTTTTTTTCACGTTTTTTTTGCCATAGTTCATGCATTTCACATGTCTAGACGTGAATTAAAAAATAATTTGGACAATATTTGACAGATTTTGAAATTTGTCAAAAATCTGTCTTTTTTCCTGACCCCGGACCTTATGTGAAAACTAAGAAAATCTGAAAAGTACGAAAAAATCACACCAATTTTTTTTCACGTTTTTTTGCCATAGTTCATGCATTTCACATGTCTAGACGTGAATTAAAAAATAATTTGGACAATATTTGACAGATTTTGAAATTTGTTAAAAAATCTGTCTCTCATCCTGACCGCGAAAAACTAAGAAAATCTGAAAAGTATGAAAAAAATCAGACCAATTTTTTTTCACGTTTTTTTGCCATAGTTCATGCATTTCACATGTCTAGACGTGAATTAAAAAATAATTTGGACAATATCTTACAGATTTTTAAATTTGTTAAAAAATCTGTCTTTTTTCCTGACCCCGGACCTTATGTGAAAACTAAGAAAATCTGAAAAGTACGAAAAAATCACACCAATTTTTTTTCACGTTTTTTTGCCATAGTTCATGCATTTCACATGTCTAGACGTGAATTAAAAAATAATTTGGACAATATTTGACAGATTTTGAAATTTGTCAAAAATCTGTCTTTTTTCCTGACCTGACCTGACCTTATGTGAAAACTAAGAAAATCTGAAAAGTACGAAAAAAGTACGAAAAAATCACACCAATTTTTTTTCACGTTTTTTTCCCATAGTTCATGCATTTCACATGTCTAGAAGTGAAATAAAAAATAATTTGGACAATATCTTACAGATTTTTAAATTTGTTAAAAAATCTGTCTCTCATCCTGACCGCGAAAAACTAAGAAAATCTGAAAAGTATGAAAAAAATCAGACCAATTTTTTTTCACGTTTTTTTGCCATAGTTCATGCATTTCACATGTCTAGACGTGAATTAAAAAATAATTTGGACAATATTTGACAGATTTTGAAATTTGTCAAAAATCTGTCTTTTTTCCTGACCCCGGACCTTATGTGAAAACTAAGAAAATCTGAAAAGTACGAAAAAATCACACCAATTTTTTTTCACGT
This sequence comes from Alosa sapidissima, assembly GCF_018492685.1. Classification (NCBI taxonomy): domain Eukaryota; kingdom Metazoa; phylum Chordata; class Actinopteri; order Clupeiformes; family Clupeidae; genus Alosa; species Alosa sapidissima. The sequence continues at coordinate 16,638 of NC_055973.1, forward strand.
TTTTTTGCCATAGTTCATGCATTTCACATGTCTAGACGTGAATTAAAAAATAATTTGGACAATATTTGACATATTTTGAAATTTGTCAAAAATCTGTCTTTTTTCCTGACCCCGGACCTTTTGTGAAAACTAAGAAAATCTGAAAAGTATGAAAAAATCACACCAATTTTTTTTCACGTTTTTTTCCCATAGTTCATGCATTTCACATGTCTAGAAGTGAAATAAAAAATAATTTGGACAATATCTTACAGATTTTTAAATTTGTTAAAAAATCTGTCTCTCATCCTGACCGCGAAAAACTAAGAAAATCTGAAAAGTATGAAAAAAATCAGACCAATTTTTTTTCACGTTTTTTTGCCATAGTTCATGCATTTCACATGTCTAGACGTGAATTAAAAAATAATTTGGACAATATTTGACATATTTTGAAATTTGTCAAAAATCTGTCTTTTTTCCTGACCCCGGACCTTATGTGAAAACTAAGAAAATCTGAAAAGTACGAAAAAATCACACCAATTTTTTTTCACGTTTTTTTGCCATAGTTCATGCATTTCACATGTCTAGACGTGAATTAAAAAATAATTTGGACAATATTTGACAGATTTTGAAATTTGTTAAAAAATCTGTCTCTCATCCTGACCGCGAAAAACTAAGAAAATCTGAAAAGTATGAAAAAAATCAGACCAATTTTTTTTCACGTTTTTTTTGCCATAGTTCATGCATTTCACATGTCTAGACGTGAATTAAAAAATAATTTGGACAATATTTGACAGATTTTGAAATTTGTCAAAAATCTGTCTTTTTTCCTGACCCCGGACCTTATGTGAAAACTAAGAAAATCTGAAAAGTACGAAAAAAGTACGAAAAAATCACACCAATTTTTTTTCACGTTTTTTTGCCATAGTTCATGCATTTCACATGTCTAGACGTGAATTAAAAAATAATTTGGACAATATTTGACAGATTTTGAAATTTGTCAAAAATCTGTCTTTTTTCCTGACCCCGGACCTTATGTGAAAACTAAGAAAATCTGAAAAGTACGAAAAAAATCACACCAATTTTTTTTCACGTTTTTTTCCCATAGTTCATGCATTTCACATGTCTAGAAGTGAAATAAAAAATAATTTGGACAATATCTTACAGATTTTTAAATTTGTTAAAAAATCTGTCTCTCATCCTGACCGCGAAAAACTAAGAAAATCTGAAAAGTATGAAAAAAATCAGACCAATTTTTTTTCACGTTTTTTTGCCATAGTTCATGCATTTCACATGTCTAGACGTGAATTAAAAAATAATTTGGACAATATTTGACATATTTTGAAATTTGTCAAAAATCTGTCTTTTTTCCTGACCCCGGACCTTATGTGAAAACTAAGAAAATCTGAAAAGTACGAAAAAATCACACCAATTTTTTTTCACGTTTTTTTGCCATAGTTCATGCATTTCACATGTCTAGACGTGAATTAAAAAATAATTTGGACAATATTTGACAGATTTTGAAATTTGTTAAAAAATCTGTCTCTCATCCTGACCGCGAAAAACTAAGAAAATCTGAAAAGTATGAAAAAAATCAGACCAATTTTTTTTCACGTTTTTTTGCCATAGTTCATGCATTTCACATGTCTAGACGTGAATTAAAAAATAATTTGGACAATATTTGACAGATTTTGAAATTTGTCAAAAATCTGTCTTTTTTCCTGACCTGACCTGACCTTATGTGAAAACTAAGAAAATCTGAAAAGTACGAAAAAAGTACGAAAAAATCACACCAATTTTTTTTCACGTTTTTTTCCCATAGTTCATGCATTTCACATGTCTAGAAGTGAAATAAAAAATAATTTGGACAATATCTTACAGATTTTTAAATTTGTTAAAAAATCTGTCTCTCATCCTGACCGCGAAAAACTAAGAAAATCTGAAAAGTATGAAAAAAATCAGACCAATTTTTTTTCACGTTTTTTTGCCATAGTTCATGCATTTCACATGTCTAGACGTGAATTAAAAAATAATTTGGACAATATTTGACAGATTTTGAAATTTGTCAAAAATCTGTCTTTTTTCCTGACCCCGGACCTTATGTGAAAACTAAGAAAATCTGAAAAGTACGAAAAAATCACACCAATTTTTTTTCACGTTTTTTTGCCATAGTTCATGCATTTCACATGTCTAGACGTGAATTAAAAAATAATTTGGACAATATTTGACATATTTTGAAATTTGTCAAAAATCTGTCTTTTTTCCTGACCCCGGACCTTATGTGAAAACTAAGAAAATCTGAAAAGTACGAAAAAATCACACCAATTTTTTTTCACGTTTTTTTGCCATAGTTCATGCATTTCACATGTCTAGAAGTGAAATAAAAAATAATTTGGACAATATCTTACAGATTTTTAAATTTGTTAAAAAATCTGTCTCTCATCCTGACCGCGAAAAACTAAGAAAATCTGAAAAGTATGAAAAAAATCAGACCAATTTTTTTTCACGTTTTTTTGCCATAGTTCATGCATTTCACATGTCTAGACGTGAATTAAAAAATAATTTGGACAATATTTGACAGATTTTGAAATTTGTCAAAAATCTGTCTTTTTTCCTGACCCCGGACCTTATGTGAAAACTAAGAAAATCTGAAAAGTACGAAAAAATCACACCAATTTTTTTTCACGTTTTTTTGCCATAGTTCATGCATTTCACATGTCTAGACGTGAATTAAAAAATAATTTGGACAATATTTGACAGATTTTGAAATTTGTTAAAAAATCTGTCTCTCATCCTGACCGCGAAAAACTAAGAAAATCTGAAAAGTATGAAAAAAATCAGACCAATTTTTTTTCACGTTTTTTTGCCATAGTTCATGCATTTCACATGTCTAGACGTGAATTAAAAAATAATTTGGACAATATCTTACAGATTTTTAAATTTGTTAAAAAATCTGTCTTTTTTCCTGACCCCGGACCTTATGTGAAAACTAAGAAAATCTGAAAAGTACGAAAAAATCACACCAATTTTTTTTCACGTTTTTTTGCCATAGTTCATGCATTTCACATGTCTAGACGTGAATTAAAAAATAATTTGGACAATATTTGACAGATTTTGAAATTTGTCAAAAATCTGTCTTTTTTCCTGACCTGACCTGACCTTATGTGAAAACTAAGAAAATCTGAAAAGTACGAAAAAAGTACGAAAAAATCACACCAATTTTTTTTCACGTTTTTTTCCCATAGTTCATGCATTTCACATGTCTAGAAGTGAAATAAAAAATAATTTGGACAATATCTTACAGATTTTTAAATTTGTTAAAAAATCTGTCTCTCATCCTGACCGCGAAAAACTAAGAAAATCTGAAAAGTATGAAAAAAATCAGACCAATTTTTTTTCACGTTTTTTTGCCATAGTTCATGCATTTCACATGTCTAGACGTGAATTAAAAAATAATTTGGACAATATTTGACAGATTTTGAAATTTGTCAAAAATCTGTCTTTTTTCCTGACCCCGGACCTTATGTGAAAACTAAGAAAATCTGAAAAGTACGAAAAAATCACACCAATTTTTTTTCACGTTTTTTTGCCATAGTTCATGCATTTCACATGTCTAGACGTGAATTAAAAAATAATTTGGACAATATTTGACATATTTTGAAATTTGTCAAAAATCTGTCTTTTTTCCTGACCCCGGACCTTTTGTGAAAACTAAGAAAATCTGAAAAGTATGAAAAAATCACACCAATTTTTTTTCACGTTTTTTTCCCATAGTTCATGCATTTCACATGTCTAGAAGTGAAATAAAAAATAATTTGGACAATATCTTACAGATTTTTAAATTTGTTAAAAAATCTGTCTCTCATCCTGACCGCGAAAAACTAAGAAAATCTGAAAAGTATGAAAAAAATCAGACCAATTTTTTTTCACGTTTTTTTGCCATAGTTCATGCATTTCACATGTCTAGACGTGAATTAAAAAATAATTTGGACAATATTTGACATATTTTGAAATTTGTCAAAAATCTGTCTTTTTTCCTGACCCCGGACCTTATGTGAAAACTAAGAAAATCTGAAAAGTACGAAAAAATCACACCAATTTTTTTTCACGTTTTTTTGCCATAGTTCATGCATTTCACATGTCTAGACGTGAATTAAAAAATAATTTGGACAATATTTGACAGATTTTGAAATTTGTTAAAAAATCTGTCTCTCATCCTGACCGCGAAAAACTAAGAAAATCTGAAAAGTATGAAAAAAATCAGACCAATTTTTTTTCACGTTTTTTTGCCATAGTTCATGCATTTCACATGTCTAGACGTGAATTAAAAAATAATTTGGACAATATTTGACAGATTTTGAAATTTGTCAAAAATCTGTCTTTTTTCCTGACCCCGGACCTTATGTGAAAACTAAGAAAATCTGAAAAGTACGAAAAAAGTACGAAAAAATCACACCAATTTTTTTTCACGTTTTTTTGCCATAGTTCATGCATTTCACATGTCTAGACGTGAATTAAAAAATAATTTGGACAATATTTGACAGATTTTGAAATTTGTCAAAAATCTGTCTTTTTTCCTGACCCCGGACCTTATGTGAAAACTAAGAAAATCTGAAAAGTACGAAAAAAATCACACCAATTTTTTTTCACGTTTTTTTCCCATAGTTCATGCATTTCACATGTCTAGAAGTGAAATAAAAAATAATTTGGACAATATCTTACAGATTTTTAAATTTGTTAAAAAATCTGTCTCTCATCCTGACCGCGAAAAACTAAGAAAATCTGAAAAGTATGAAAAAAATCAGACCAATTTTTTTTCACGTTTTTTTGCCATAGTTCATGCATTTCACATGTCTAGACGTGAATTAAAAAATAATTTGGACAATATTTGACATATTTTGAAATTTGTCAAAAATCTGTCTTTTTTCCTGACCCCGGACCTTATGTGAAAACTAAGAAAATCTGAAAAGTACGAAAAAATCACACCAATTTTTTTTCACGTTTTTTTGCCATAGTTCATGCATTTCACATGTCTAGACGTGAATTAAAAAATAATTTGGACAATATTTGACAGATTTTGAAATTTGTTAAAAAATCTGTCTCTCATCCTGACCGCGAAAAACTAAGAAAATCTGAAAAGTATGAAAAAAATCAGACCAATTTTTTTTCACGTTTTTTTGCCATAGTTCATGCATTTCACATGTCTAGACGTGAATTAAAAAATAATTTGGACAATATTTGACAGATTTTGAAATTTGTCAAAAATCTGTCTTTTTTCCTGACCCCGGACCTTATGTGAAAACTAAGAAAATCTGAAAAGTACGAAAAAAGTACGAAAAAATCACACCAATTTTTTTTCACGTTTTTTTGCCATAGTTCATGCATTTCACATGTCTAGACGTGAATTAAAAAATAATTTGGACAATATTTGACAGATTTTGAAATTTGTCAAAAATCTGTCTTTTTTCCTGACCCCGGACCTTATGTGAAAACTAAGAAAATCTGAAAAGTACGAAAAAAATCACACCAATTTTTTTTCACGTTTTTTTCCCATAGTTCATGCATTTCACATGTCTAGAAGTGAAATAAAAAATAATTTGGACAATATCTTACAGATTTTTAAATTTGTTAAAAAATCTGTCTCTCATCCTGACCGCGACAAACTAAGAAAATCTGAAAAGTATGAAAAAAATCAGACCAATTTTTTTTCACGTTTTTTTGCCATAGTTCATGCATTTCACATGTCTAGACGTGAATTAAAAAATAATTTGGACAATATTTGACAGATTTTGAAATTTGTCAAAAATCTGTCTTTTTTCCTGACCCCGGACCTTATGTGAAAACTAAGAAAATCTGAAAAGTACGAAAAAATCACACCAATTTTTTTTCACTTTTTTTGCCATAGTTCATGCATTTCACATGTCTAGAAGTGAAATAAAAAATAATTTGGACAATATCTTACAGATTTTTAAATTTGTTAAAAAATCTGTCTTTTTTCCTGACCCCGGACCTTATGTGAAAACTAAGAAAATCTGAAAAGTACGAAAAAATCACACCAATTTTTTTTCACGTTTTTTTGCCATAGTTCATGCATTTCACATGTCTAGACGTGAATTAAAAAATAATTTGGACAATATTTGACAGATTTTGAAATTTGTCAAAAATCTGTCTTTTTTCCTGACCTGACCTGACCTTATGTGAAAACTAAGAAAATCTGAAAAGTACGAAAAAAGTACGAAAAAATCACACCAATTTTTTTTCACGTTTTTTTCCCATAGTTCATGCATTTCACATGTCTAGAAGTGAAATAAAAAATAATTTGGACAATATCTTACAGATTTTTAAATTTGTTAAAAAATCTGTCTCTCATCCTGACCGCGAAAAACTAAGAAAATCTGAAAAGTATGAAAAAAATCAGACCAATTTTTTTTCACGTTTTTTTGCCATAGTTCATGCATTTCACATGTCTAGACGTGAATTAAAAAATAATTTGGACAATATTTGACAGATTTTGAAATTTGTCAAAAATCTGTCTTTTTTCCTGACCCCGGACCTTATGTGAAAACTAAGAAAATCTGAAAAGTACGAAAAAATCACACCAATTTTTTTTCACGTTTTTTTGCCATAGTTCATGCATTTCACATGTCTAGACGTGAATTAAAAAATAATTTGGACAATATTTGACATATTTTGAAATTTGTCAAAAATCTGTCTTTTTTCCTGACCCCGGACCTTATGTGAAAACTAAGAAAATCTGAAAAGTACGAAAAAATCACACCAATTTTTTTTCACGTTTTTTTGCCATAGTTCATGCATTTCACATGTCTAGAAGTGAAATAAAAAATAATTTGGACAATATCTTACAGATTTTTAAATTTGTTAAAAAATCTGTCTCTCATCCTGACCGCGAAAAACTAAGAAAATCTGAAAAGTATGAAAAAAATCAGACCAATTTTTTTTCACGTTTTTTTGCCATAGTTCATGCATTTCACATGTCTAGACGTGAATTAAAAAATAATTTGGACAATATTTGACAGATTTTGAAATTTGTTAAAAAATCTGTCTCTCATCCTGACCGCGAAAAACTAAGAAAATCTGAAAAGTATGAAAAAAATCAGACCAATTTTTTTTCACGTTTTTTTGCCATAGTTCATGCATTTCACATGTCTAGACGTGAATTAAAAAATAATTTGGACAATATTTGACAGATTTTGAAATTTGTCAAAAATCTGTCTTTTTTCCTGACCCCGGACCTTATGTGAAAACTAAGAAAATCTGAAAAGTATGAAAAAAATCAGACCAATTTTTTTTCACGTTTTTTTGCCATAGTTCATGCATTTCACATGTCTAGACGTGAATTAAAAAATAATTTGGACAATATCTTACAGATTTTTAAATTTGTTAAAAAATCTGTCTTTTTTCCTGACCCCGGACCTTATGTGAAAACTAAGAAAATCTGAAAAGTACGAAAAAATCACACCAATTTTTTTTCACGTTTTTTTGCCATAGTTCATGCATTTCACATGTCTAGACGTGAATTAAAAAATAATTTGGACAATATTTGACAGATTTTGAAATTTGTCAAAAATCTGTCTTTTTTCCTGACCCCGGACCTTATGTGAAAACTAAGAAAATCTGAAAAGTACGAAAAAAATCACACCAATTTTTTTTCACGTTTTTTTCCCATAGTTCATGCATTTCACATGTCTAGAAGTGAAATAAAAAATAATTTGGACAATATCTTACAGATTTTTAAATTTGTTAAAAAATCTGTCTCTCATCCTGACCGCGACAAACTAAGAAAATCTGAAAAGTATGAAAAAAATCAGACCAATTTTTTTTCACGTTTTTTTGCCATAGTTCATGCATTTCACATGTCTAGACGTGAATTAAAAAATAATTTGGACAATATTTGACAGATTTTGAAATTTGTCAAAAATCTGTCTTTTTTCCTGACCCCGGACCTTATGTGAAAACTAAGAAAATCTGAAAAGTACGAAAAAATCACACCAATTTTTTTTCACTTTTTTTGCCATAGTTCATGCATTTCACATGTCTAGAAGTGAAATAAAAAATAATTTGGACAATATCTTACAGATTTTTAAATTTGTTAAAAAATCTGTCTTTTTTCCTGACCCCGGACCTTATGTGAAAACTAAGAAAATCTGAAAAGTACGAAAAAATCACACCAATTTTTTTTCACGTTTTTTTGCCATAGTTCATGCATTTCACATGTCTAGACGTGAATTAAAAAATAATTTGGACAATATTTGACAGATTTTGAAATTTGTCAAAAATCTGTCTTTTTTCCTGACCTGACCTGACCTTATGTGAAAACTAAGAAAATCTGAAAAGTACGAAAAAAGTACGAAAAAATCACACCAATTTTTTTTCACGTTTTTTTCCCATAGTTCATGCATTTCACATGTCTAGAAGTGAAATAAAAAATAATTTGGACAATATCTTACAGATTTTTAAATTTGTTAAAAAATCTGTCTCTCATCCTGACCGCGAAAAACTAAGAAAATCTGAAAAGTATGAAAAAAATCAGACCAATTTTTTTTCACGTTTTTTTGCCATAGTTCATGCATTTCACATGTCTAGACGTGAATTAAAAAATAATTTGGACAATATTTGACAGATTTTGAAATTTGTCAAAAATCTGTCTTTTTTCCTGACCTGACCTGACCTTATGTGAAAACTAAGAAAATCTGAAAAGTACGAAAAAAGTACGAAAAAATCACACCAATTTTTTTTCACGTTTTTTTCCCATAGTTCATGCATTTCACATGTCTAGAAGTGAAATAAAAAATAATTTGGACAATATCTTACAGATTTTTAAATTTGTTAAAAAATCTGTCTCTCATCCTGACCGCGAAAAACTAAGAAAATCTGAAAAGTATGAAAAAAATCAGACCAATTTTTTTTCACGTTTTTTTGCCATAGTTCATGCATTTCACATGTCTAGACGTGAATTAAAAAATAATTTGGACAATATTTGACAGATTTTGAAATTTGTCAAAAATCTGTCTTTTTTCCTGACCCCGGACCTTATGTGAAAACTAAGAAAATCTGAAAAGTACGAAAAAAGTACGAAAAAATCACACCAATTTTTTTTCACGTTTTTTTGCCATAGTTCATGCATTTCACATGTCTAGACGTGAATTAAAAAATAATTTGGACAATATTTGACAGATTTTGAAATTTGTCAAAAATCTGTCTTTTTTCCTGACCCCGGACCTTATGTGAAAACTAAGAAAATCTGAAAAGTACGAAAAAAATCACACCAATTTTTTTTCACGTTTTTTTCCCATAGTTCATGCATTTCACATGTCTAGAAGTGAAATAAAAAATAATTTGGACAATATCTTACAGATTTTTAAATTTGTTAAAAAATCTGTCTCTCATCCTGACCGCGACAAACTAAGAAAATCTGAAAAGTATGAAAAAAATCAGACCAATTTTTTTTCACGTTTTTTTGCCATAGTTCATGCATTTCACATGTCTAGACGTGAATTAAAAAATAATTTGGACAATATTTGACAGATTTTGAAATTTGTCAAAAATCTGTCTTTTTTCCTGACCCCGGACCTTATGTGAAAACTAAGAAAATCTGAAAAGTACGAAAAAATCACACCAATTTTTTTTCACTTTTTTTGCCATAGTTCATGCATTTCACATGTCTAGAAGTGAAATAAAAAATAATTTGGACAATATCTTACAGATTTTTAAATTTGTTAAAAAATCTGTCTTTTTTCCTGACCCCCGGACCTTATGTGAAAACTAAGAAAATCTGAAAAGTACGAAAAAATCACACCAATTTTTTTTCACGTTTTTTTGCCATAGTTCATGCATTTCACATGTCTAGACGTGAATTAAAAAATAATTTGGACAATATTTGACAGATTTTGAAATTTGTCAAAAATCTGTCTTTTTTCCTGACCTGACCTGACCTTATGTGAAAACTAAGAAAATCTGAAAAGTACGAAAAAAGTACGAAAAAATCACACCAATTTTTTTTCACGTTTTTTTCCCATAGTTCATGCATTTCACATGTCTAGAAGTGAAATAAAAAATAATTTGGACAATATCTTACAGATTTTTAAATTTGTTAAAAAATCTGTCTCTCATCCTGACCGCGAAAAACTAAGAAAATCTGAAAAGTATGAAAAAAATCAGACCAATTTTTTTTCACGTTTTTTTGCCATAGTTCATGCATTTCACATGTCTAGACGTGAATTAAAAAATAATTTGGACAATATTTGACAGATTTTGAAATTTGTCAAAAATCTGTCTTTTTTCCTGACCCCGGACCTTATGTGAAAACTAAGAAAATCTGAAAAGTACGAAAAAATCACACCAATTTTTTTTCACGTTTTTTTGCCATAGTTCATGCATTTCACATGTCTAGACGTGAATTAAAAAATAATTTGGACAATATTTGACATATTTTGAAATTTGTCAAAAATCTGTCTTTTTTCCTGACCCCGGACCTTATGTGAAAACTAAGAAAATCTGAAAAGTACGAAAAAATCACACCAATTTTTTTTCACGTTTTTTTGCCATAGTTCATGCATTTCACATGTCTAGAAGTGAAATAAAAAATAATTTGGACAATATCTTACAGATTTTTAAATTTGTTAAAAAATCTGTCTCTCATCCTGACCGCGAAAAACTAAGAAAATCTGAAAAGTATGAAAAAAATCAGACCAATTTTTTTTCACGTTTTTTTGCCATAGTTCATGCATTTCACATGTCTAGACGTGAATTAAAAAATAATTTGGACAATATTTGACAGATTTTGAAATTTGTTAAAAAATCTGTCTCTCATCCTGACCGCGAAAAACTAAGAAAATCTGAAAAGTATGAAAAAAATCAGACCAATTTTTTTTCACGTTTTTTTGCCATAGTTCATGCATTTCACATGTCTAGACGTGAATTAAAAAATAATTTGGACAATATTTGACAGATTTTGAAATTTGTCAAAAATCTGTCTTTTTTCCTGACCCCGGACCTTATGTGAAAACTAAGAAAATCTGAAAAGTATGAAAAAAATCAGACCAATTTTTTTTCACGTTTTTTTGCCATAGTTCATGCATTTCACATGTCTAGACGTGAATTAAAAAATAATTTGGACAATATCTTACAGATTTTTAAATTTGTTAAAAAATCTGTCTTTTTTCCTGACCCCGGACCTTATGTGAAAACTAAGAAAATCTGAAAAGTACGAAAAAATCACACCAATTTTTTTTCACGTTTTTTTGCCATAGTTCATGCATTTCACATGTCTAGACGTGAATTAAAAAATAATTTGGACAATATTTGACAGATTTTGAAATTTGTCAAAAATCTGTCTTTTTTCCTGACCCCGGACCTTATGTGAAAACTAAGAAAATCTGAAAAGTACGAAAAAAATCACACCAATTTTTTTTCACGTTTTTTTCCCATAGTTCATGCATTTCACATGTCTAGAAGTGAAATAAAAAATAATTTGGACAATATCTTACAGATTTTTAAATTTGTTAAAAAATCTGTCTCTCATCCTGACCGCGACAAACTAAGAAAATCTGAAAAGTATGAAAAAAATCAGACCAATTTTTTTTCACGTTTTTTTGCCATAGTTCATGCATTTCACATGTCTAGACGTGAATTAAAAAATAATTTGGACAATATTTGACAGATTTTGAAATTTGTCAAAAATCTGTCTTTTTTCCTGACCCCGGACCTTATGTGAAAACTAAGAAAATCTGAAAAGTACGAAAAAATCACACCAATTTTTTTTCACTTTTTTTGCCATAGTTCATGCATTTCACATGTCTAGAAGTGAAATAAAAAATAATTTGGACAATATCTTACAGATTTTTAAATTTGTTAAAAAATCTGTCTTTTTTCCTGACCCCGGACCTTATGTGAAAACTAAGAAAATCTGAAAAGTACGAAAAAATCACACCAATTTTTTTTCACGTTTTTTTGCCATAGTTCATGCATTTCACATGTCTAGACGTGAATTAAAAAATAATTTGGACAATATTTGACAGATTTTGAAATTTGTCAAAAATCTGTCTTTTTTCCTGACCTGACCTGACCTTATGTGAAAACTAAGAAAATCTGAAAAGTACGAAAAAAGTACGAAAAAATCACACCAATTTTTTTTCACGTTTTTTTCCCATAGTTCATGCATTTCACATGTCTAGAAGTGAAATAAAAAATAATTTGGACAATATCTTACAGATTTTTAAATTTGTTAAAAAATCTGTCTCTCATCCTGACCGCGAAAAACTAAGAAAATCTGAAAAGTATGAAAAAAATCAGACCAATTTTTTTTCACGTTTTTTTGCCATAGTTCATGCATTTCACATGTCTAGACGTGAATTAAAAAATAATTTGGACAATATTTGACAGATTTTGAAATTTGTCAAAAATCTGTCTTTTTTCCTGACCCCGGACCTTATGTGAAAACTAAGAAAATCTGAAAAGTACGAAAAAATCACACCAATTTTTTTTCACGTTTTTTTGCCATAGTTCATGCATTTCACATGTCTAGACGTGAATTAAAAAATAATTTGGACAATATTTGACATATTTTGAAATTTGTCAAAAATCTGTCTTTTTTCCTGACCCCGGACCTTATGTGAAAACTAAGAAAATCTGAAAAGTACGAAAAAATCACACCAATTTTTTTTCACGTTTTTTTGCCATAGTTCATGCATTTCACATGTCTAGAAGTGAAATAAAAAATAATTTGGACAATATCTTACAGATTTTTAAATTTGTTAAAAAATCTGTCTCTCATCCTGACCGCGAAAAACTAAGAAAATCTGAAAAGTATGAAAAAAATCAGACCAATTTTTTTTCACGTTTTTTTGCCATAGTTCATGCATTTCACATGTCTAGACGTGAATTAAAAAATAATTTGGACAATATTTGACAGATTTTGAAATTTGTTAAAAAATCTGTCTCTCATCCTGACCGCGAAAAACTAAGAAAATCTGAAAAGTATGAAAAAAATCAGACCAATTTTTTTTCACGTTTTTTTTGCCATAGTTCATGCATTTCACATGTCTAGACGTGAATTAAAAAATAATTTGGACAATATTTGACAGATTTTGAAATTTGTCAAAAATCTGTCTTTTTTCCTGACCCCGGACCTTATGTGAAAACTAAGAAAATCTGAAAAGTATGAAAAAAATCAGACCAATTTTTTTTCACGTTTTTTTGCCATAGTTCATGCATTTCACATGTCTAGACGTGAATTAAAAAATAATTTGGACAATATCTTACAGATTTTTAAATTTGTTAAAAAATCTGTCTTTTTTCCTGACCCCGGACCTTATGTGAAAACTAAGAAAATCTGAAAAGTACGAAAAAATCACACCAATTTTTTTTCACGTTTTTTTGCCATAGTTCATGCATTTCACATGTCTAGACGTGAATTAAAAAATAATTTGGACAATATTTGACAGATTTTGAAATTTGTCAAAAATCTGTCTTTTTTCCTGACCCCGGACCTTATGTGAAAACTAAGAAAATCTGAAAAGTACGAAAAAAATCACACCAATTTTTTTTCACGTTTTTTTCCCATAGTTCATGCATTTCACATGTCTAGAAGTGAAATAAAAAATAATTTGGACAATATCTTACAGATTTTAAATTTGTTAAAAAATCTGTCTCTCATCCTGACCGCGACAAACTAAGAAAATCTGAAAAGTATGAAAAAAATCAGACCAATTTTTTTTCACGTTTTTTTGCCATAGTTCATGCATTTCACATGTCTAGACGTGAATTAAAAAATAATTTGGACAATATTTGACAGATTTTGAAATTTGTCAAAAATCTGTCTTTTTTCCTGACCCCGGACCTTATGTGAAAACTAAGAAAATCTGAAAAGTACGAAAAAATCACACCAATTTTTTTTCACTTTTTTTGCCATAGTTCATGCATTTCACATGTCTAGAAGTGAAATAAAAAATAATTTGGACAATATCTTACAGATTTTTAAATTTGTTAAAAAATCTGTCTTTTTTCCTGACCCGGACCTTATGTGAAAACTAAGAAAATCTGAAAAGTACGAAAAAATCACACCAATTTTTTTCACGTTTTTTTGCCATAGTTCATGCATTTCACATGTCTAGACGTGAATTAAAAAATAATTTGGACAATATTTGACAGATTTTGAAATTTGTCAAAAATCTGTCTTTTTCCTGACCTGACCTGACCTTATGTGAAAACTAAGAAAATCTGAAAAGTACGAAAAAAGTACGAAAAAATCACACCAATTTTTTTTCACGTTTTTTTCCCATAGTTCATGCATTTCACATGTCTAGAAGTGAAATAAAAAATAATTTGGACAATATCTTACAGATTTTTAAATTTGTTAAAAAATCTGTCTCTCATCCTGACCGCGAAAAACTAAGAAAATCTGAAAAGTATGAAAAAAATCAGACCAATTTTTTTTCACGTTTTTTTGCCATAGTTCATGCATTTCACATGTCTAGACGTGAATTAAAAAATAATTTGGACAATATTTGACAGATTTTGAAATTTGTCAAAAATCTGTCTTTTTTCCTGACCTGACCTGACCTTATGTGAAAACTAAGAAAATCTGAAAAGTACGAAAAAAGTACGAAAAAATCACACCAATTTTTTTTCACGTTTTTTTCCCATAGTTCATGCATTTCACATGTCTAGAAGTGAAATAAAAAATAATTTGGACAATATCTTACAGATTTTTAAATTTGTTAAAAAATCTGTCTCTCATCCTGACCGCGAAAAACTAAGAAAATCTGAAAAGTATGAAAAAAATCAGACCAATTTTTTTTCACGTTTTTTTGCCATAGTTCATGCATTTCACATGTCTAGACGTGAATTAAAAAATAATTTGGACAATATTTGACAGATTTTGAAATTTGTCAAAAATCTGTCTTTTTTCCTGACCCCGGACCTTATGTGAAAACTAAGAAAATCTGAAAAGTACGAAAAAAGTACGAAAAAATCACACCAATTTTTTTTCACGTTTTTTTGCCATAGTTCATGCATTTCACATGTCTAGACGTGAATTAAAAAATAATTTGGACAATATTTGACAGATTTTGAAATTTGTCAAAAATCTGTCTTTTTTCCTGACCCCGGACCTTATGTGAAAACTAAGAAAATCTGAAAAGTACGAAAAAAATCACACCAATTTTTTTTCACGTTTTTTTCCCATAGTTCATGCATTTCACATGTCTAGAAGTGAAATAAAAAATAATTTGGACAATATCTTACAGATTTTTAAATTTGTTAAAAAATCTGTCTCTCATCCTGACCGCGACAAACTAAGAAAATCTGAAAAGTATGAAAAAAATCAGACCAATTTTTTTTCACGTTTTTTTGCCATAGTTCATGCATTTCACATGTCTAGACGTGAATTAAAAAATAATTTGGACAATATTTGACAGATTTTGAAATTTGTCAAAAATCTGTCTTTTTTCCTGACCCCGGACCTTATGTGAAAACTAAGAAAATCTGAAAAGTACGAAAAAATCACACCAATTTTTTTTCACTTTTTTTGCCATAGTTCATGCATTTCACATGTCTAGAAGTGAAATAAAAAATAATTTGGACAATATCTTACAGATTTTTAAATTTGTTAAAAAATCTGTCTTTTTTCCTGACCCCGGACCTTATGTGAAAACTAAGAAAATCTGAAAAGTACGAAAAAATCACACCAATTTTTTTTCACGTTTTTTTGCCATAGTTCATGCATTTCACATGTCTAGACGTGAATTAAAAAATAATTTGGACAATATTTGACAGATTTTGAAATTTGTCAAAAATCTGTCTTTTTTCCTGACCTGACCTGACCTTATGTGAAAACTAAGAAAATCTGAAAAGTACGAAAAAAGTACGAAAAAATCACACCAATTTTTTTTCACGTTTTTTTCCCATAGTTCATGCATTTCACATGTCTAGAAGTGAAATAAAAAATAATTTGGACAATATCTTACAGATTTTTAAATTTGTTAAAAAATCTGTCTCTCATCCTGACCGCGAAAAACTAAGAAAATCTGAAAAGTATGAAAAAAATCAGACCAATTTTTTTTCACGTTTTTTTGCCATAGTTCATGCATTTCACATGTCTAGACGTGAATTAAAAAATAATTTGGACAATATTTGACAGATTTTGAAATTTGTCAAAAATCTGTCTTTTTTCCTGACCCCGGACCTTATGTGAAAACTAAGAAAATCTGAAAAGTACGAAAAAATCACACCAATTTTTTTTCACGTTTTTTTGCCATAGTTCATGCATTTCACATGTCTAGACGTGAATTAAAAAATAATTTGGACAATATTTGACATATTTTGAAATTTGTCAAAAATCTGTCTTTTTTCCTGACCCCGGACCTTATGTGAAAACTAAGAAAATCTGAAAAGTACGAAAAAATCACACCAATTTTTTTTCACGTTTTTTTGCCATAGTTCATGCATTTCACATGTCTAGAAGTGAAATAAAAAATAATTTGGACAATATCTTACAGATTTTTAAATTTGTTAAAAAATCTGTCTCTCATCCTGACCGCGAAAAACTAAGAAAATCTGAAAAGTATGAAAAAAATCAGACCAATTTTTTTTCACGTTTTTTTGCCATAGTTCATGCATTTCACATGTCTAGACGTGAATTAAAAAATAATTTGGACAATATTTGACAGATTTTGAAATTTGTTAAAAAATCTGTCTCTCATCCTGACCGCGAAAAACTAAGAAAATCTGAAAAGTATGAAAAAAATCAGACCAATTTTTTTTCACGTTTTTTTGCCATAGTTCATGCATTTCACATGTCTAGACGTGAATTAAAAAATAATTTGGACAATATTTGACAGATTTTGAAATTTGTCAAAAATCTGTCTTTTTTCCTGACCCCGGACCTTATGTGAAAACTAAGAAAATCTGAAAAGTATGAAAAAAATCAGACCAATTTTTTTTCACGTTTTTTTGCCATAGTTCATGCATTTCACATGTCTAGACGTGAATTAAAAAATAATTTGGACAATATCTTACAGATTTTTAAATTTGTTAAAAAATCTGTCTTTTTTCCTGACCCCGGACCTTATGTGAAAACTAAGAAAATCTGAAAAGTACGAAAAAATCACACCAATTTTTTTTCACGTTTTTTTGCCATAGTTCATGCATTTCACATGTCTAGACGTGAATTAAAAAATAATTTGGACAATATTTGACAGATTTTGAAATTTGTCAAAAATCTGTCTTTTTTCCTGACCCCGGACCTTATGTGAAAACTAAGAAAATCTGAAAAGTACGAAAAAAATCACACCAATTTTTTTTCACGTTTTTTTCCCATAGTTCATGCATTTCACATGTCTAGAAGTGAAATAAAAAATAATTTGGACAATATCTTACAGATTTTTAAATTTGTTAAAAAATCTGTCTCTCATCCTGACCGCGACAAACTAAGAAAATCTGAAAAGTATGAAAAAAATCAGACCAATTTTTTTTCACGTTTTTTTGCCATAGTTCATGCATTTCACATGTCTAGACGTGAATTAAAAAATAATTTGGACAATATTTGACAGATTTTGAAATTTGTCAAAAATCTGTCTTTTTTCCTGACCCCGGACCTTATGTGAAAACTAAGAAAATCTGAAAAGTACGAAAAAATCACACCAATTTTTTTTCACTTTTTTTGCCATAGTTCATGCATTTCACATGTCTAGAAGTGAAATAAAAAATAATTTGGACAATATCTTACAGATTTTTAAATTTGTTAAAAAATCTGTCTTTTTTCCTGACCCCGGACCTTATGTGAAAACTAAGAAAATCTGAAAAGTACGAAAAAATCACACCAATTTTTTTTCACGTTTTTTTGCCATAGTTCATGCATTTCACATGTCTAGACGTGAATTAAAAAATAATTTGGACAATATTTGACAGATTTTGAAATTTGTCAAAAATCTGTCTTTTTTCCTGACCTGACCTGACCTTATGTGAAAACTAAGAAAATCTGAAAAGTACGAAAAAAGTACGAAAAAATCACACCAATTTTTTTTCACGTTTTTTTCCCATAGTTCATGCATTTCACATGTCTAGAAGTGAAATAAAAAATAATTTGGACAATATCTTACAGATTTTTAAATTTGTTAAAAAATCTGTCTCTCATCCTGACCGCGAAAAACTAAGAAAATCTGAAAAGTATGAAAAAAATCAGACCAATTTTTTTTCACGTTTTTTTGCCATAGTTCATGCATTTCACATGTCTAGACGTGAATTAAAAAATAATTTGGACAATATTTGACAGATTTTGAAATTTGTCAAAAATCTGTCTTTTTTCCTGACCCCGGACCTTATGTGAAAACTAAGAAAATCTGAAAAGTACGAAAAAATCACACCAATTTTTTTTCACGTTTTTTTGCCATAGTTCATGCATTTCACATGTCTAGACGTGAATTAAAAAATAATTTGGACAATATTTGACATATTTTGAAATTTGTCAAAAATCTGTCTTTTTTCCTGACCCCGGACCTTATGTGAAAACTAAGAAAATCTGAAAAGTACGAAAAAATCACACCAATTTTTTTTCACGTTTTTTTGCCATAGTTCATGCATTTCACATGTCTAGAAGTGAAATAAAAAATAATTTGGACAATATCTTACAGATTTTTAAATTTGTTAAAAAATCTGTCTCTCATCCTGACCGCGAAAAACTAAGAAAATCTGAAAAGTATGAAAAAAATCAGACCAATTTTTTTTCACGTTTTTTTGCCATAGTTCATGCATTTCACATGTCTAGACGTGAATTAAAAAATAATTTGGACAATATTTGACAGATTTTGAAATTTGTTAAAAAATCTGTCTCTCATCCTGACCGCGAAAAACTAAGAAAATCTGAAAAGTATGAAAAAAATCAGACCAATTTTTTTTCACGTTTTTTTGCCATAGTTCATGCATTTCACATGTCTAGACGTGAATTAAAAAATAATTTGGACAATATTTGACAGATTTTGAAATTTGTCAAAAATCTGTCTTTTTTCCTGACCCCGGACCTTATGTGAAAACTAAGAAAATCTGAAAAGTATGAAAAAAATCAGACCAATTTTTTTTCACGTTTTTTTGCCATAGTTCATGCATTTCACATGTCTAGACGTGAATTAAAAAATAATTTGGACAATATCTTACAGATTTTTAAATTTGTTAAAAAATCTGTCTTTTTTCCTGACCCCGGACCTTATGTGAAAACTAAGAAAATCTGAAAAGTACGAAAAAATCACACCAATTTTTTTTCACGTTTTTTTGCCATAGTTCATGCATTTCACATGTCTAGACGTGAATTAAAAAATAATTTGGACAATATTTGACAGATTTTGAAATTTGTCAAAAATCTGTCTTTTTTCCTGACCCCGGACCTTATGTGAAAACTAAGAAAATCTGAAAAGTATGAAAAAAATCAGACCAATTTTTTTTCACGTTTTTTTGCCATAGTTCATGCATTTCACATGTCTAGACGTGAATTAAAAAATAATTTGGACAATATCTTACAGATTTTTAAATTTGTTAAAAAATCTGTCTTTTTTCCTGACCCCGGACCTTATGTGAAAACTAAGAAAATCTGAAAAGTACGAAAAAATCACACCAATTTTTTTTCACGTTTTTTTGCCATAGTTCATGCATTTCACATGTCTAGACGTGAATTAAAAAATAATTTGGACAATATTTGACAGATTTTGAAATTTGTCAAAAATCTGTCTTTTTTCCTGACCTGACCTGACCTTATGTGAAAACTAAGAAAATCTGAAAAGTACGAAAAAAGTACGAAAAAATCACACCAATTTTTTTTCACGTTTTTTTCCCATAGTTCATGCATTTCACATGTCTAGAAGTGAAATAAAAAATAATTTGGACAATATCTTACAGATTTTTAAATTTGTTAAAAAATCTGTCTCTCATCCTGACCGCGAAAAACTAAGAAAATCTGAAAAGTATGAAAAAAATCAGACCAATTTTTTTTCACGTTTTTTTGCCATAGTTCATGCATTTCACATGTCTAGACGTGAATTAAAAAATAATTTGGACAATATTTGACAGATTTTGAAATTTGTCAAAAATCTGTCTTTTTTCCTGACCTGACCTGACCTTATGTGAAAACTAAGAAAATCTGAAAAGTACGAAAAAAGTACGAAAAAATCACACCAATTTTTTTTCACGTTTTTTTGCCATAGTTCATGCATTTCACATGTCTAGACGTGAATTAAAAAATAATTTGGACAATATTTGACATATTTTGAAATTTGTCAAAAATCTGTCTTTTTTCCTGACCCCGGACCTTATGTGAAAACTAAGAAAATCTGAAAAGTACGAAAAAATCACACCAATTTTTTTTCACTTTTTTTCCCATAGTTCATGCATTTCACATGTCTAGACGTGAATTAAAAAATAATTTGGACAATATTTGACAGATTTTGAAATTTGTCAAAAATCTTTCTTTTTTCCTGACCCCGGACCTTATGTGAAAACTAAGAAAATCTGAAAAGTACGAAAAAATCACACCAATTTTTTTTCACGTTTTTTTCCCATAGTTCATGCATTTCACATGTCTAGAAGTGAAATAAAAAATAATTTGGACAATATCTTACAGATTTTTAAATTTGTTAAAAAATCTGTCTCTCATCCTGACCGCGAAAAACTAAGAAAATCTGAAAAGTATGAAAAAAATCAGACCAATTTTTTTTCACGTTTTTTTGCCATAGTTCATGCATTTCACATGTCTAGACGTGAATTAAAAAATAATTTGGACAATATTTGACAGATTTTGAAATTTGTCAAAAATCTGTCTTTTTTCCTGACCTGACCTGACCTTATGTGAAAACTAAGAAAATCTGAAAAGTACGAAAAAAGTACGAAAAAATCACACCAATTTTTTTTCACGTTTTTTTGCCATAGTTCATGCATTTCACATGTCTAGACGTGAATTAAAAAATAATTTGGACAATATTTGACATATTTTGAAATTTGTCAAAAATCTGTCTTTTTTCCTGACCCCGGACCTTATGTGAAAACTAAGAAAATCTGAAAAGTACGAAAAAATCACACCAATTTTTTTTCACGTTTTTTTGCCATAGTTCATGCATTTCACATGTCTAGACGTGAATTAAAAAATAATTTGGACAATATTTGACATATTTTGAAATTTGTCAAAAATCTGTCTTTTTTCCTGACCCCGGACCTTATGTGAAAACTAAGAAAATCTGAAAAGTACGAAAAAATCACACCAATTTTTTTTCACTTTTTTTCCCATAGTTCATGCATTTCACATGTCTAGACGTGAATTAAAAAATAATTTGGACAATATTTGACAGATTTTGAAATTTGTCAAAAATCTTTCTTTTTTCCTGACCCCGGACCTTATGTGAAAACTAAGAAAATCTGAAAAGTACGAAAAAATCACACCAATTTTTTTTCACGTTTTTTTCCCATAGTTCATGCATTTCACATGTCTAGAAGTGAAATAAAAAATAATTTGGACAATATCTTACAGATTTTTAAATTTGTTAAAAAATCTGTCTCTCATCCTGACCGCGAAAAACTAAGAAAATCTGAAAAGTATGAAAAAAATCAGACCAATTTTTTTTCACGTTTTTTTGCCATAGTTCATGCATTTCACATGTCTAGACGTGAATTAAAAAATAATTTGGACAATATTTGACAGATTTTGAAATTTGTCAAAAATCTGTCTTTTTTCCTGACCTGACCTGACCTTATGTGAAAACTAAGAAAATCTGAAAAGTACGAAAAAAGTACGAAAAAATCACACCAATTTTTTTTCACGTTTTTTTGCCATAGTTCATGCATTTCACATGTCTAGACGTGAATTAAAAAATAATTTGGACAATATTTGACATATTTTGAAATTTGTCAAAAATCTGTCTTTTTTCCTGACCCCGGACCTTATGTGAAAACTAAGAAAATCTGAAAAGTACGAAAAAATCACACCAATTTTTTTTCACTTTTTTTGCCATAGTTCATGCATTTCACATGTCTAGAAGTGAAATAAAAAATAATTTGGACAATATCTTACAGATTTTTAAATTTGTTAAAAAATCTGTCTTTTTTCCTGACCCCGGACCTTATGTGAAAACTAAGAAAATCTGAAAAGTACGAAAAAATCACACCAATTTTTTTTCACGTTTTTTTGCCATAGTTCATGCATTTCACATGTCTAGACGTGAATTAAAAAATAATTTGGACAATATTTGACAGATTTTGAAATTTGTCAAAAATCTGTCTTTTTTCCTGACCCCGGACCTTATGTGAAAACTAAGAAAATCTGAAAAGTACGAAAAAATCACACCAATTTTTTTTCACGTTTTTTTCCCATAGTTCATGCATTTCACATGTCTAGAAGTGAAATAAAAAATAATTTGGACAATATCTTACAGATTTTTAAATTTGTTAAAAAATCTGTCTCTCATCCTGACCGCGAAAAACTAAGAAAATCTGAAAAGTATGAAAAAAATCAGACCAATTTTTTTTCACGTTTTTTTGCCATAGTTCATGCATTTCACATGTCTAGAAGTGAAATAAAAAATAATTTGGACAATATCTTACAGATTTTTAAATTTGTTAAAAAATCTGTCTTTTTTCCTGACCCCGGACCTTATGTGAAAACTAAGAAAATCTGAAAAGTACGAAAAAATCACACCAATTTTTTTTCACGTTTTTTTGCCATAGTTCATGCATTTCACATGTCTAGACGTGAATTAAAAAATAATTTGGACAATATTTGACAGATTTTGAAATTTGTCAAAAATCTGTCTTTTTTCCTGACCCCGGACCTTATGTGAAAACTAAGAAAATCTGAAAAGTACGAAAAAATCACACCAATTTTTTTTCACGTTTTTTTCCCATAGTTCATGCATTTCACATGTCTAGAAGTGAAATAAAAAATAATTTGGACAATATCTTACAGATTTTTAAATTTGTTAAAAAATCTGTCTCTCATCCTGACCGCGAAAAACTAAGAAAATCTGAAAAGTATGAAAAAAATCAGACCAATTTTTTTTCACGTTTTTTTGCCATAGTTCATGCATTTCACATGTCTAGACGTGAATTAAAAAATAATTTGGACAATATTTGACAGATTTTGAAATTTGTCAAAAATCTGTCTTTTTTCCTGACCTGACCTGACCTTATGTGAAAACTAAGAAAATCTGAAAAGTACGAAAAAAGTACGAAAAAATCACACCAATTTTTTTTCACGTTTTTTTGCCATAGTTCATGCATTTCACATGTCTAGACGTGAATTAAAAAATAATTTGGACAATATTTGACATATTTTGAAATTTGTCAAAAATCTGTCTTTTTTCCTGACCCCGGACCTTATGTGAAAACTAAGAAAATCTGAAAAGTACGAAAAAATCACACCAATTTTTTTTCACGTTTTTTTGCCATAGTTCATGCATTTCACATGTCTAGACGTGAATTAAAAAATAATTTGGACAATATTTGACATATTTTGAAATTTGTCAAAAATCTGTCTTTTTTCCTGACCCCGGACCTTATGTGAAAACTAAGAAAATCTGAAAAGTACGAAAAAATCACACCAATTTTTTTTCACTTTTTTTCCCATAGTTCATGCATTTCACATGTCTAGACGTGAATTAAAAAATAATTTGGACAATATTTGACAGATTTTGAAATTTGTCAAAAATCTTTCTTTTTTCCTGACCCCGGACCTTATGTGAAAACTAAGAAAATCTGAAAAGTACGAAAAAATCACACCAATTTTTTTTCACGTTTTTTTCCCATAGTTCATGCATTTCACATGTCTAGAAGTGAAATAAAAAATAATTTGGACAATATCTTACAGATTTTTAAATTTGTTAAAAAATCTGTCTCTCATCCTGACCGCGAAAAACTAAGAAAATCTGAAAAGTATGAAAAAAATCAGACCAATTTTTTTTCACGTTTTTTTGCCATAGTTCATGCATTTCACATGTCTAGACGTGAATTAAAAAATAATTTGGACAATATTTGACAGATTTTGAAATTTGTCAAAAATCTGTCTTTTTTCCTGACCTGACCTGACCTTATGTGAAAACTAAGAAAATCTGAAAAGTACGAAAAAAGTACGAAAAAATCACACCAATTTTTTTTCACGTTTTTTTGCCATAGTTCATGCATTTCACATGTCTAGACGTGAATTAAAAAATAATTTGGACAATATTTGACATATTTTGAAATTTGTCAAAAATCTGTCTTTTTTCCTGACCCCGGACCTTATGTGAAAACTAAGAAAATCTGAAAAGTACGAAAAAATCACACCAATTTTTTTTCACTTTTTTTGCCATAGTTCATGCATTTCACATGTCTAGAAGTGAAATAAAAAATAATTTGGACAATATCTTACAGATTTTTAAATTTGTTAAAAAATCTGTCTTTTTTCCTGACCCCGGACCTTATGTGAAAACTAAGAAAATCTGAAAAGTACGAAAAAATCACACCAATTTTTTTTCACGTTTTTTTGCCATAGTTCATGCATTTCACATGTCTAGACGTGAATTAAAAAATAATTTGGACAATATTTGACAGATTTTGAAATTTGTCAAAAATCTGTCTTTTTTCCTGACCCCGGACCTTATGTGAAAACTAAGAAAATCTGAAAAGTACGAAAAAATCACACCAATTTTTTTTCACGTTTTTTTCCCATAGTTCATGCATTTCACATGTCTAGAAGTGAAATAAAAAATAATTTGGACAATATCTTACAGATTTTTAAATTTGTTAAAAAATCTGTCTCTCATCCTGACCGCGAAAAACTAAGAAAATCTGAAAAGTATGAAAAAAATCAGACCAATTTTTTTTCACGTTTTTTTGCCATAGTTCATGCATTTCACATGTCTAGAAGTGAAATAAAAAATAATTTGGACAATATCTTACAGATTTTTAAATTTGTTAAAAAATCTGTCTTTTTTCCTGACCCCGGACCTTATGTGAAAACTAAGAAAATCTGAAAAGTACGAAAAAATCACACCAATTTTTTTTCACGTTTTTTTGCCATAGTTCATGCATTTCACATGTCTAGACGTGAATTAAAAAATAATTTGGACAATATTTGACAGATTTTGAAATTTGTCAAAAATCTGTCTTTTTTCCTGACCCCGGACCTTATGTGAAAACTAAGAAAATCTGAAAAGTACGAAAAAATCACACCAATTTTTTTTCACGTTTTTTTCCCATAGTTCATGCATTTCACATGTCTAGAAGTGAAATAAAAAATAATTTGGACAATATCTTACAGATTTTTAAATTTGTTAAAAAATCTGTCTCTCATCCTGACTGCGAAAAACTAAGAAAATCTGAAAAGTATGAAAAAAATCAGACCAATTTTTTTTCACGTTTTTTTGCCATAGTTCATGCATTTCACATGTCTAGACGTGAATTAAAAAATAATTTGGACAATATTTGACAGATTTTGAAATTTGTCAAAAATCTGTCTTTTTTCCTGACCTGACCTGACCTTATGTGAAAACTAAGAAAATCTGAAAAGTACGAAAAAAGTACGAAAAAATCACACCAATTTTTTTTCACGTTTTTTCCCCATAGTTCATGCATTTCACATGTCTAGAAGTGAAATAAAAAATAATTTGGACAATATCTTACAGATTTTTAAATTTGTTAAAAAATCTGTCTCTCATCCTGACCGCGAAAAACTAAGAAAATCTGAAAAGTATGAAAAAAATCAGACCAATTTTTTTTCACGTTTTTTTGCCATAGTTCATGCATTTCACATGTCTAGACGTGAATTAAAAAATAATTTGGACAATATTTGACAGATTTTGAAATTTGTCAAAAATCTGTCTTTTTTCCTGACCCCGGACCTTATGTGAAAACTAAGAAAATCTGAAAAGTACGAAAAAATCACACCAATTTTTTTTCACTTTTTTTCCCATAGTTCATGCATTTCACATGTCTAGACGTGAATTAAAAAATAATTTGGACAATATTTGACAGATTTTGAAATTTGTCAAAAATCTTTCTTTTTTCCTGACCCCGGACCTTATGTGAAAACTAAGAAAATCTGAAAAGTACGAAAAAATCACACCAATTTTTTTTCACGTTTTTTTCCCATAGTTCATGCATTTCACATGTCTAGAAGTGAAATAAAAAATAATTTGGACAATATCTTACAGATTTTTAAATTTGTTAAAAAATCTGTCTCTCATCCTGACCGCGAAAAACTAAGAAAATCTGAAAAGTATGAAAAAAATCAGACCAATTTTTTTTCACTTTTTTTCCCATAGTTCATGCATTTCACATGTCTAGACGTGAATTAAAAAATAATTTGGACAATATTTGACAGATTTTGAAATTTGTCAAAAATCTGTCTTTTTTCCTGACCCCGGACCTTATGTGAAAACTAAGAAAATCTGAAAAGTACGAAAAAATCACACCAATTTTTTTTCACTTTTTTTTGCCATAGTTCATGCATTTCACATGTCTAGACGTGAATTAAAAAATAATTTGGACAATATTTGACATATTTTGAAATTTGTCAAAAATCTGTCTTTTTTCCTGACCCCGGACCTTATGTGAAAACTAAGAAAATCTGAAAAGTACGAAAAAAGTACGAAAAAATCACACCAATTTTTTTTCACGTTTTTTTGCCATAGTTCATGCATTTCACATGTCTAGACGTGAATTAAAAAATAATTTGGACAATATTTGACAGATTTTGAAATTTGTCAAAAATCTGTCTTTTTTCCTGACCCCGGACCTTATGTGAAAACTAAGAAAATCTGAAAAGTACGAAAAAATCACACCAATTTTTTTTCACTTTTTTTTGCCATAGTTCATGCATTTCACATGTCTAGACGTGAATTAAAAAATAATTTGGACAATATTTGACAGATTTTGAAATTTGTCAAAAATCTGTCTTTTTTCCTGACCTGACCTGACCTTATGTGAAAACTAAGAAAATCTGAAAAGTACGAAAAAAGTACGTAAAAATCACACCAATTTTTTTTCACGTTTTTTTGCCATAGTTCATGCATTTCACATGTCTAGACGTGAATTAAAAAATAATTTGGACAATATTTGACAGATTTTGAAATTTGTCAAAAATCTGTCTTTTTTCCTGACCCCGGACCTTATGTGAAAACTAAGAAAATCTGAAAAGTACGAAAAAATCACACCAATTTTTTTTCACTTTTTTTGCCATAGTTCATGCATTTCACATGTCTAGAAGTGAAATAAAAAATAATTTGGACAATATCTTACAGATTTTTAAATTTGTTAAAAAATCTGTCTTTTTTCCTGACCCCGGACCTTATGTGAAAACTAAGAAAATCTGAAAAGTACGAAAAAATCACACCAATTTTTTTTCACGTTTTTTTGCCATAGTTCATGCATTTCACATGTCTAGACGTGAATTAAAAAATAATTTGGACAATATTTGACAGATTTTGAAATTTGTCAAAAATCTGTCTTTTTTCCTGACCCCGGACCTTATGTGAAAACTAAGAAAATCTGAAAAGTACGAAAAAATCACACCAATTTTTTTTCACGTTTTTTTGCCATAGTTCATGCATTTCACATGTCTAGACGTGAATTAAAAAATAATTTGGACAATATTTGACAGATTTTGAAATTTGTCAAAAATCTGTCTTTTTTCCTGACCTGACCTGACCTTATGTGAAAACTAAGAAAATCTGAAAAGTACGAAAAAAGTACGAAAAAATCACACCAATTTTTTTTCACGTTTTTTTGCCATAGTTCATGCATTTCACATGTCTAGACGTGAATTAAAAAATAATTTGGACAATATTTGACATATTTTGAAATTTGTCAAAAATCTGTCTTTTTTCCTGACCCCGGACCTTATGTGAAAACTAAGAAAATCTGAAAAGTACGAAAAAATCACACCAATTTTTTTTCACTTTTTTTGCCATAGTTCATGCATTTCACATGTCTAGAAGTGAAATAAAAAATAATTTGGACAATATCTTACAGATTTTTAAATTTGTTAAAAAATCTGTCTTTTTTCCTGACCCCGGACCTTATGTGAAAACTAAGAAAATCTGAAAAGTACGAAAAAATCACACCAATTTTTTTTCACGTTTTTTTGCCATAGTTCATGCATTTCACATGTCTAGACGTGAATTAAAAAATAATTTGGACAATATTTGACAGATTTTGAAATTTGTCAAAAATCTGTCTTTTTTCCTGACCCCGGACCTTATGTGAAAACTAAGAAAATCTGAAAAGTACGAAAAAATCACACCAATTTTTTTTCACGTTTTTTTCCCATAGTTCATGCATTTCACATGTCTAGAAGTGAAATAAAAAATAATTTGGACAATATCTTACAGATTTTTAAATTTGTTAAAAAATCTGTCTCTCATCCTGACCGCGAAAAACTAAGAAAATCTGAAAAGTATGAAAAAAATCAGACCAATTTTTTTTCACGTTTTTTTGCCATAGTTCATGCATTTCACATGTCTAGACGTGAATTAAAAAATAATTTGGACAATATTTGACAGATTTTGAAATTTGTCAAAAATCTGTCTTTTTTCCTGACCTGACCTGACCTTATGTGAAAACTAAGAAAATCTGAAAAGTACGAAAAAAGTACGAAAAAATCACACCAATTTTTTTTCACGTTTTTTTCCCATAGTTCATGCATTTCACATGTCTAGAAGTGAAATAAAAAATAATTTGGACAATATCTTACAGATTTTTAAATTTGTTAAAAAATCTGTCTCTCATCCTGACCGCGAAAAACTAAGAAAATCTGAAAAGTATGAAAAAAATCAGACCAATTTTTTTTCACGTTTTTTTGCCATAGTTCATGCATTTCACATGTCTAGACGTGAATTAAAAAATAATTTGGACAATATTTGACAGATTTTGAAATTTGTCAAAAATCTGTCTTTTTTCCTGACCCCGGACCTTATGTGAAAACTAAGAAAATCTGAAAAGTACGAAAAAATCACACCAATTTTTTTTCACTTTTTTTTGCCATAGTTCATGCATTTCACATGTCTAGACGTGAATTAAAAAATAATTTGGACAATATTTGACATATTTTGAAATTTGTCAAAAATCTGTCTTTTTTCCTGACCCCGGACCTTATGTGAAAACTAAGAAAATCTGAAAAGTACGAAAAAAGTACGAAAAAATCACACCAATTTTTTTTCACGTTTTTTTGCCATAGTTCATGCATTTCACATGTCTAGACGTGAATTAAAAAATAATTTGGACAATATTTGACAGATTTTGAAATTTGTCAAAAATCTGTCTTTTTTCCTGACCCCGGACCTTATGTGAAAACTAAGAAAATCTGAAAAGTACGAAAAAATCACACCAATTTTTTTTCACTTTTTTTTGCCATAGTTCATGCATTTCACATGTCTAGACGTGAATTAAAAAATAATTTGGACAATATTTGACAGATTTTGAAATTTGTCAAAAATCTGTCTTTTTTCCTGACCTGACCTGACCTTATGTGAAAACTAAGAAAATCTGAAAAGTACGAAAAAAGTACGAAAAAATCACACCAATTTTTTTTCACGTTTTTTTGCCATAGTTCATGCATTTCACATGTCTAGACGTGAATTAAAAAATAATTTGGACAATATTTGACAGATTTTGAAATTTGTCAAAAATCTGTCTTTTTTCCTGACCCCGGACCTTATGTGAAAACTAAGAAAATCTGAAAAGTACGAAAAAATCACACCAATTTTTTTTCACTTTTTTTGCCATAGTTCATGCATTTCACATGTCTAGAAGTGAAATAAAAAATAATTTGGACAATATCTTACAGATTTTTAAATTAGTTAAAAAATCTGTCTTTTTTCCTGACCCCGGACCTTATGTGAAAACTAAGAAAATCTGAAAAGTACGAAAAAATCACACCAATTTTTTTTCACGTTTTTTTGCCATAGTTCATGCATTTCACATGTCTAGACGTG
Organism: Alosa sapidissima; assembly: GCF_018492685.1. Taxonomy (NCBI): domain Eukaryota; kingdom Metazoa; phylum Chordata; class Actinopteri; order Clupeiformes; family Clupeidae; genus Alosa; species Alosa sapidissima. The sequence goes on from NC_055973.1 coordinate 46,574, forward strand.
AATTAAAAAATAATTTGGACAATATTTGACAGATTTTGAAATTTGTCAAAAATCTGTCTTTTTTCCTGACCCCGGACCTTATGTGAAAACTAAGAAAATCTGAAAAGTACGAAAAAATCACACCAATTTTTTTTCACGTTTTTTTGCCATAGTTCATGCATTTCACATGTCTAGACGTGAATTAAAAAATAATTTGGACAATATTTGACAGATTTTGAAATTTGTCAAAAATCTGTCTTTTTTCCTGACCTGACCTGACCTTATGTGAAAACTAAGAAAATCTGAAAAGTACGAAAAAAGTACGAAAAAATCACACCAATTTTTTTTCACGTTTTTTTGCCATAGTTCATGCATTTCACATGTCTAGACGTGAATTAAAAAATAATTTGGACAATATTTGACAGATTTTGAAATTTGTCAAAAATCTGTCTTTTTTCCTGACCCCGGACCTTATGTGAAAACTAAGAAAATCTGAAAAGTACGAAAAAATCACACCAATTTTTTTTCACTTTTTTTTGCCATAGTTCATGCATTTCACATGTCTAGACGTGAATTAAAAAATAATTTGGACAATATTTGACATATTTTGAAATTTGTCAAAAATCTGTCTTTTTTCCTGACCCCGGACCTTATGTGAAAACTAAGAAAATCTGAAAAGTACGAAAAAAGTACGAAAAAATCACACCAATTTTTTTTCACGTTTTTTTGCCATAGTTCATGCATTTCACATGTCTAGACGTGAATTAAAAAATAATTTGGACAATATTTGACAGATTTTGAAATTTGTCAAAAATCTGTCTTTTTTCCTGACCCCGGACCTTATGTGAAAACTAAGAAAATCTGAAAAGTACGAAAAAATCACACCAATTTTTTTTCACTTTTTTTTGCCATAGTTCATGCATTTCACATGTCTAGACGTGAATTAAAAAATAATTTGGACAATATTTGACAGATTTTGAAATTTGTCAAAAATCTGTCTTTTTTCCTGACCTGACCTGACCTTATGTGAAAACTAAGAAAATCTGAAAAGTACGAAAAAAGTACGTAAAAATCACACCAATTTTTTTTCACGTTTTTTTGCCATAGTTCATGCATTTCACATGTCTAGACGTGAATTAAAAAATAATTTGGACAATATTTGACAGATTTTGAAATTTGTCAAAAATCTGTCTTTTTTCCTGACCCCGGACCTTATGTGAAAACTAAGAAAATCTGAAAAGTACGAAAAAATCACACCAATTTTTTTTCACTTTTTTTGCCATAGTTCATGCATTTCACATGTCTAGAAGTGAAATAAAAAATAATTTGGACAATATCTTACAGATTTTTAAATTTGTTAAAAAATCTGTCTTTTTTCCTGACCCCGGACCTTATGTGAAAACTAAGAAAATCTGAAAAGTACGAAAAAATCACACCAATTTTTTTTCACGTTTTTTTGCCATAGTTCATGCATTTCACATGTCTAGACGTGAATTAAAAAATAATTTGGACAATATTTGACAGATTTTGAAATTTGTCAAAAATCTGTCTTTTTTCCTGACCCCGGACCTTATGTGAAAACTAAGAAAATCTGAAAAGTACGAAAAAATCACACCAATTTTTTTTCACGTTTTTTTGCCATAGTTCATGCATTTCACATGTCTAGACGTGAATTAAAAAATAATTTGGACAATATTTGACAGATTTTGAAATTTGTCAAAAATCTGTCTTTTTTCCTGACCTGACCTGACCTTATGTGAAAACTAAGAAAATCTGAAAAGTACGAAAAAAGTACGAAAAAATCACACCAATTTTTTTTCACGTTTTTTTGCCATAGTTCATGCATTTCACATGTCTAGACGTGAATTAAAAAATAATTTGGACAATATTTGACATATTTTGAAATTTGTCAAAAATCTGTCTTTTTTCCTGACCCCGGACCTTATGTGAAAACTAAGAAAATCTGAAAAGTACGAAAAAATCACACCAATTTTTTTTCACTTTTTTTGCCATAGTTCATGCATTTCACATGTCTAGAAGTGAAATAAAAAATAATTTGGACAATATCTTACAGATTTTTAAATTTGTTAAAAAATCTGTCTTTTTTCCTGACCCCGGACCTTATGTGAAAACTAAGAAAATCTGAAAAGTACGAAAAAATCACACCAATTTTTTTTCACGTTTTTTTGCCATAGTTCATGCATTTCACATGTCTAGACGTGAATTAAAAAATAATTTGGACAATATTTGACAGATTTTGAAATTTGTCAAAAATCTGTCTTTTTTCCTGACCTGACCTGACCTTATGTGAAAACTAAGAAAATCTGAAAAGTACGAAAAAAGTACGAAAAAATCACACCAATTTTTTTTCACGTTTTTTTGCCATAGTTCATGCATTTCACATGTCTAGACGTGAATTAAAAAATAATTTGGACAATATTTGACAGATTTTGAAATTTGTCAAAAATCTGTCTTTTTTCCTGACCCCGGACCTTATGTGAAAACTAAGAAAATCTGAAAAGTACGAAAAAATCACACCAATTTTTTTTCACTTTTTTTTGCCATAGTTCATGCATTTCACATGTCTAGACGTGAATTAAAAAATAATTTGGACAATATTTGACATATTTTGAAATTTGTCAAAAATCTGTCTTTTTTCCTGACCCCGGACCTTATGTGAAAACTAAGAAAATCTGAAAAGTACGAAAAAAGTACGAAAAAATCACACCAATTTTTTTTCACGTTTTTTTGCCATAGTTCATGCATTTCACATGTCTAGACGTGAATTAAAAAATAATTTGGACAATATTTGACAGATTTTGAAATTTGTCAAAAATCTGTCTTTTTTCCTGACCCCGGACCTTATGTGAAAACTAAGAAAATCTGAAAAGTACGAAAAAATCACACCAATTTTTTTTCACTTTTTTTTGCCATAGTTCATGCATTTCACATGTCTAGACGTGAATTAAAAAATAATTTGGACAATATTTGACAGATTTTGAAATTTGTCAAAAATCTGTCTTTTTTCCTGACCTGACCTGACCTTATGTGAAAACTAAGAAAATCTGAAAAGTACGAAAAAAGTACGAAAAAATCACACCAATTTTTTTTCACGTTTTTTTGCCATAGTTCATGCATTTCACATGTCTAGACGTGAATTAAAAAATAATTTGGACAATATTTGACAGATTTTGAAATTTGTCAAAAATCTGTCTTTTTTCCTGACCCCGGACCTTATGTGAAAACTAAGAAAATCTGAAAAGTACGAAAAAATCACACCAATTTTTTTTCACTTTTTTTGCCATAGTTCATGCATTTCACATGTCTAGAAGTGAAATAAAAAATAATTTGGACAATATCTTACAGATTTTTAAATTAGTTAAAAAATCTGTCTTTTTTCCTGACCCCGGACCTTATGTGAAAACTAAGAAAATCTGAAAAGTACGAAAAAATCACACCAATTTTTTTTCACGTTTTTTTGCCATAGTTCATGCATTTCACATGTCTAGACGTGAATTAAAAAATAATTTGGACAATATTTGACAGATTTTGAAATTTGTCAAAAATCTGTCTTTTTTCCTGACCCCGGACCTTATGTGAAAACTAAGAAAATCTGAAAAGTACGAAAAAATCACACCAATTTTTTTTCACGTTTTTTTGCCATAGTTCATGCATTTCACATGTCTAGACGTGAATTAAAAAATAATTTGGACAATATTTGACAGATTTTGAAATTTGTCAAAAATCTGTCTTTTTTCCTGACCTGACCTGACCTTATGTGAAAACTAAGAAAATCTGAAAAGTACGAAAAAAGTACGAAAAAATCACACCAATTTTTTTTCACGTTTTTTTGCCATAGTTCATGCATTTCACATGTCTAGACGTGAATTAAAAAATAATTTGGACAATATTTGACAGATTTTGAAATTTGTCAAAAATCTGTCTTTTTTCCTGACCCCGGACCTTATGTGAAAACTAAGAAAATCTGAAAAGTACGAAAAAATCACACCAATTTTTTTTCACTTTTTTTTGCCATAGTTCATGCATTTCACATGTCTAGACGTGAATTAAAAAATAATTTGGACAATATTTGACATATTTTGAAATTTGTCAAAAATCTGTCTTTTTTCCTGACCCCGGACCTTATGTGAAAACTAAGAAAATCTGAAAAGTACGAAAAAAGTACGAAAAAATCACACCAATTTTTTTTCACGTTTTTTTGCCATAGTTCATGCATTTCACATGTCTAGACGTGAATTAAAAAATAATTTGGACAATATTTGACAGATTTTGAAATTTGTCAAAAATCTGTCTTTTTTCCTGACCCCGGACCTTATGTGAAAACTAAGAAAATCTGAAAAGTACGAAAAAATCACACCAATTTTTTTTCACTTTTTTTTGCCATAGTTCATGCATTTCACATGTCTAGACGTGAATTAAAAAATAATTTGGACAATATTTGACAGATTTTGAAATTTGTCAAAAATCTGTCTTTTTTCCTGACCTGACCTGACCTTATGTGAAAACTAAGAAAATCTGAAAAGTACGAAAAAAGTACGTAAAAATCACACCAATTTTTTTTCACGTTTTTTTGCCATAGTTCATGCATTTCACATGTCTAGACGTGAATTAAAAAATAATTTGGACAATATTTGACAGATTTTGAAATTTGTCAAAAATCTGTCTTTTTTCCTGACCCCGGACCTTATGTGAAAACTAAGAAAATCTGAAAAGTACGAAAAAATCACACCAATTTTTTTTCACTTTTTTTGCCATAGTTCATGCATTTCACATGTCTAGAAGTGAAATAAAAAATAATTTGGACAATATCTTACAGATTTTTAAATTTGTTAAAAAATCTGTCTTTTTTCCTGACCCCGGACCTTATGTGAAAACTAAGAAAATCTGAAAAGTACGAAAAAATCACACCAATTTTTTTTCACGTTTTTTTGCCATAGTTCATGCATTTCACATGTCTAGACGTGAATTAAAAAATAATTTGGACAATATTTGACAGATTTTGAAATTTGTCAAAAATCTGTCTTTTTTCCTGACCCCGGACCTTATGTGAAAACTAAGAAAATCTGAAAAGTACGAAAAAATCACACCAATTTTTTTTCACGTTTTTTTGCCATAGTTCATGCATTTCACATGTCTAGACGTGAATTAAAAAATAATTTGGACAATATTTGACAGATTTTGAAATTTGTCAAAAATCTGTCTTTTTTCCTGACCTGACCTGACCTTATGTGAAAACTAAGAAAATCTGAAAAGTACGAAAAAAGTACGAAAAAATCACACCAATTTTTTTTCACGTTTTTTTGCCATAGTTCATGCATTTCACATGTCTAGACGTGAATTAAAAAATAATTTGGACAATATTTGACATATTTTGAAATTTGTCAAAAATCTGTCTTTTTTCCTGACCCCGGACCTTATGTGAAAACTAAGAAAATCTGAAAAGTACGAAAAAATCACACCAATTTTTTTTCACTTTTTTTGCCATAGTTCATGCATTTCACATGTCTAGAAGTGAAATAAAAAATAATTTGGACAATATCTTACAGATTTTTAAATTTGTTAAAAAATCTGTCTTTTTTCCTGACCCCGGACCTTATGTGAAAACTAAGAAAATCTGAAAAGTACGAAAAAATCACACCAATTTTTTTTCACGTTTTTTTGCCATAGTTCATGCATTTCACATGTCTAGACGTGAATTAAAAAATAATTTGGACAATATTTGACAGATTTTGAAATTTGTCAAAAATCTGTCTTTTTTCCTGACCCCGGACCTTATGTGAAAACTAAGAAAATCTGAAAAGTACGAAAAAATCACACCAATTTTTTTTCACGTTTTTTTCCCATAGTTCATGCATTTCACATGTCTAGAAGTGAAATAAAAAATAATTTGGACAATATCTTACAGATTTTTAAATTTGTTAAAAAATCTGTCTCTCATCCTGACCGCGAAAAACTAAGAAAATCTGAAAAGTATGAAAAAAATCAGACCAATTTTTTTTCACGTTTTTTTGCCATAGTTCATGCATTTCACATGTCTAGACGTGAATTAAAAAATAATTTGGACAATATTTGACAGATTTTGAAATTTGTCAAAAATCTGTCTTTTTTCCTGACCTGACCTGACCTTATGTGAAAACTAAGAAAATCTGAAAAGTACGAAAAAAGTACGAAAAAATCACACCAATTTTTTTTCACGTTTTTTTGCCATAGTTCATGCATTTCACATGTCTAGACGTGAATTAAAAAATAATTTGGACAATATTTGACATATTTTGAAATTTGTCAAAAATCTGTCTTTTTTCCTGACCCCGGACCTTATGTGAAAACTAAGAAAATCTGAAAAGTACGAAAAAATCACACCAATTTTTTTTCACTTTTTTTGCCATAGTTCATGCATTTCACATGTCTAGAAGTGAAATAAAAAATAATTTGGACAATATCTTACAGATTTTTAAATTTGTTAAAAAATCTGTCTTTTTTCCTGACCCCGGACCTTATGTGAAAACTAAGAAAATCTGAAAAGTACGAAAAAATCACACCAATTTTTTTTCACGTTTTTTTCCCATAGTTCATGCATTTCACATGTCTAGAAGTGAAATAAAAAATAATTTGGACAATATCTTACAGATTTTTAAATTTGTTAAAAAATCTGTCTCTCATCCTGACCGCGAAAAACTAAGAAAATCTGAAAAGTATGAAAAAAATCAGACCAATTTTTTTTCACGTTTTTTTGCCATAGTTCATGCATTTCACATGTCTAGACGTGAATTAAAAAATAATTTGGACAATATTTGACAGATTTTGAAATTTGTCAAAAATCTGTCTTTTTTCCTGACCTGACCTGACCTTATGTGAAAACTAAGAAAATCTGAAAAGTACGAAAAAAGTACGAAAAAATCACACCAATTTTTTTTCACGTTTTTTTCCCATAGTTCATGCATTTCACATGTCTAGAAGTGAAATAAAAAATAATTTGGACAATATCTTACAGATTTTTAAATTTGTTAAAAAATCTGTCTCTCATCCTGACCGCGAAAAACTAAGAAAATCTGAAAAGTATGAAAAAAATCAGACCAATTTTTTTTCACGTTTTTTTGCCATAGTTCATGCATTTCACATGTCTAGACGTGAATTAAAAAATAATTTGGACAATATTTGACAGATTTTGAAATTTGTCAAAAATCTGTCTTTTTTCCTGACCTGACCTGACCTTATGTGAAAACTAAGAAAATCTGAAAAGTACGAAAAAAGTACGAAAAAATCACACCAATTTTTTTTCACGTTTTTTTGCCATAGTTCATGCATTTCACATGTCTAGACGTGAATTAAAAAATAATTTGGACAATATTTGACAGATTTTGAAATTTGTCAAAAATCTGTCTTTTTTCCTGACCTGACCTGACCTTATGTGAAAACTAAGAAAATCTGAAAAGTACGAAAAAAGTACGAAAAAATCACACCAATTTTTTTTCACGTTTTTTTGCCATAGTTCATGCATTTCACATGTCTAGACGTGAATTAAAAAATAATTTGGACAATATTTGACATATTTTGAAATTTGTCAAAAATCTGTCTTTTTTCCTGACCCCGGACCTTATGTGAAAACTAAGAAAATCTGAAAAGTACGAAAAAATCACACCAATTTTTTTTCACTTTTTTTCCCATAGTTCATGCATTTCACATGTCTAGACGTGAATTAAAAAATAATTTGGACAATATTTGACAGATTTTGAAATTTGTCAAAAATCTTTCTTTTTTCCTGACCCCGGACCTTATGTGAAAACTAAGAAAATCTGAAAAGTACGAAAAAATCACACCAATTTTTTTTCACGTTTTTTTCCCATAGTTCATGCATTTCACATGTCTAGAAGTGAAATAAAAAATAATTTGGACAATATCTTACAGATTTTTAAATTTGTTAAAAAATCTGTCTCTCATCCTGACCGCGAAAAACTAAGAAAATCTGAAAAGTATGAAAAAAATCAGACCAATTTTTTTTCACGTTTTTTTGCCATAGTTCATGCATTTCACATGTCTAGACGTGAATTAAAAAATAATTTGGACAATATTTGACAGATTTTGAAATTTGTCAAAAATCTGTCTTTTTTCCTGACCCCGGACCTTATGTGAAAACTAAGAAAATCTGAAAAGTACGAAAAAATCACACCAATTTTTTTTCACTTTTTTTTGCCATAGTTCATGCATTTCACATGTCTAGACGTGAATTAAAAAATAATTTGGACAATATTTGACAGATTTTGAAATTTGTCAAAAATCTGTCTTTTTTCCTGACCTGACCTGACCTTATGTGAAAACTAAGAAAATCTGAAAAGTACGAAAAAAGTACGAAAAAATCACACCAATTTTTTTTCACGTTTTTTTGCCATAGTTCATGCATTTCACATGTCTAGACGTGAATTAAAAAATAATTTGGACAATATTTGACAGATTTTGAAATTTGTCAAAAATCTGTCTTTTTTCCTGACCCCGGACCTTATGTGAAAACTAAGAAAATCTGAAAAGTACGAAAAAATCACACCAATTTTTTTTCACTTTTTTTTGCCATAGTTCATGCATTTCACATGTCTAGAAGTGAAATAAAAAATAATTTGGACAATATCTTACAGATTTTTAAATTAGTTAAAAAATCTGTCTTTTTTCCTGACCCCGGACCTTATGTGAAAACTAAGAAAATCTGAAAAGTACGAAAAAATCACACCAATTTTTTTTCACGTTTTTTTGCCATAGTTCATGCATTTCACATGTCTAGACGTGAATTAAAAAATAATTTGGACAATATTTGACAGATTTTGAAATTTGTCAAAAATCTGTCTTTTTTCCTGACCCCGGACCTTATGTGAAAACTAAGAAAATCTGAAAAGTACGAAAAAATCACACCAATTTTTTTTCACTTTTTTTTGCCATAGTTCATGCATTTCACATGTCTAGACGTGAATTAAAAAATAATTTGGACAATATTTGACAGATTTTGAAATTTGTCAAAAATCTGTCTTTTTTCCTGACCTGACCTGACCTTATGTGAAAACTAAGAAAATCTGAAAAGTACGAAAAAAGTACGAAAAAATCACACCAATTTTTTTTCACGTTTTTTTGCCATAGTTCATGCATTTCACATGTCTAGACGTGAATTAAAAAATAATTTGGACAATATTTGACATATTTTGAAATTTGTCAAAAATCTGTCTTTTTTCCTGACCCCGGACCTTATGTGAAAACTAAGAAAATCTGAAAAGTACGAAAAAATCACACCAATTTTTTTTCACTTTTTTTGCCATAGTTCATGCATTTCACATGTCTAGAAGTGAAATAAAAAATAATTTGGACAATATCTTACAGATTTTTAAATTTGTTAAAAAATCTGTCTTTTTTCCTGACCCCGGACCTTATGTGAAAACTAAGAAAATCTGAAAAGTACGAAAAAATCACACCAATTTTTTTTCACGTTTTTTTGCCATAGTTCATGCATTTCACATGTCTAGACGTGAATTAAAAAATAATTTGGACAATATTTGACAGATTTTGAAATTTGTCAAAAATCTGTCTTTTTTCCTGACCCCGGACCTTATGTGAAAACTAAGAAAATCTGAAAAGTACGAAAAAATCACACCAATTTTTTTTCACGTTTTTTTCCCATAGTTCATGCATTTCACATGTCTAGAAGTGAAATAAAAAATAATTTGGACAATATCTTACAGATTTTTAAATTTGTTAAAAAATCTGTCTCTCATCCTGACCGCGAAAAACTAAGAAAATCTGAAAAGTATGAAAAAAATCAGACCAATTTTTTTTCACGTTTTTTTGCCATAGTTCATGCATTTCACATGTCTAGACGTGAATTAAAAAATAATTTGGACAATATTTGACAGATTTTGAAATTTGTCAAAAATCTGTCTTTTTTCCTGACCTGACCTGACCTTATGTGAAAACTAAGAAAATCTGAAAAGTACGAAAAAAGTACGAAAAAATCACACCAATTTTTTTTCACGTTTTTTTCCCATAGTTCATGCATTTCACATGTCTAGAAGTGAAATAAAAAATAATTTGGACAATATCTTACAGATTTTTAAATTTGTTAAAAAATCTGTCTCTCATCCTGACCGCGAAAAACTAAGAAAATCTGAAAAGTATGAAAAAAATCAGACCAATTTTTTTTCACGTTTTTTTGCCATAGTTCATGCATTTCACATGTCTAGACGTGAATTAAAAAATAATTTGGACAATATTTGACAGATTTTGAAATTTGTCAAAAATCTGTCTTTTTTCCTGACCTGACCTGACCTTATGTGAAAACTAAGAAAATCTGAAAAGTACGAAAAAATCACACCAATTTTTTTTCACTTTTTTTCCCATAGTTCATGCATTTCACATGTCTAGACGTGAATTAAAAAATAATTTGGACAATATTTGACAGATTTTGAAATTTGTCAAAAATCTTTCTTTTTTCCTGACCCCGGACCTTATGTGAAAACTAAGAAAATCTGAAAAGTACGAAAAAATCACACCAATTTTTTTTCACGTTTTTTTCCCATAGTTCATGCATTTCACATGTCTAGAAGTGAAATAAAAAATAATTTGGACAATATCTTACAGATTTTTAAATTTGTTAAAAAATCTGTCTCTCATCCTGACCGCGAAAAACTAAGAAAATCTGAAAAGTATGAAAAAAATCAGACCAATTTTTTTTCACGTTTTTTTGCCATAGTTCATGCATTTCACATGTCTAGACGTGAATTAAAAAATAATTTGGACAATATTTGACATATTTTGAAATTTGTCAAAAATCTGTCTTTTTTCCTGACCCCGGACCTTATGTGAAAACTAAGAAAATCTGAAAAGTACGAAAAAATAACACCAATTTTTTTTCACGTTTTTTTGCCATAGTTCATGCATTTCACATGTCTAGACGTGAATTAAAAAATAATTTGGACAATATTTGACAGATTTTGAAATTTGTTAAAAAATCTGTCTCTCATCCTGACCGCGAAAAACTAAGAAAATCTGAAAAGTATGAAAAAAATCAGACCAATTTTTTTTCACGTTTTTTTGCCATAGTTCATGCATTTCACATGTCTAGACGTGAATTAAAAAATAATTTGGACAATATCTTACAGATTTTTAAATTTGTTAAAAAATCTGTCTTTTTTCCTGACCCCGGACCTTATGTGAAAACTAAGAAAATCTGAAAAGTACGAAAAAATCACACCAATTTTTTTTCACGTTTTTTTGCCATAGTTCATGCATTTCACATGTCTAGACGTGAATTAAAAAATAATTTGGACAATATTTGACAGATTTTGAAATTTGTCAAAAATCTGTCTTTTTTCCTGACCTGACCTGACCTTATGTGAAAACTAAGAAAATCTGAAAAGTACGAAAAAAGTACGAAAAAATCACACCAATTTTTTTTCACGTTTTTTTCCCATAGTTCATGCATTTCACATGTCTAGAAGTGAAATAAAAAATAATTTGGACAATATCTTACAGATTTTTAAATTTGTTAAAAAATCTGTCTCTCATCCTGACCGCGAAAAACTAAGAAAATCTGAAAAGTATGAAAAAAATCAGACCAATTTTTTTTCACGTTTTTTTGCCATAGTTCATGCATTTCACATGTCTAGACGTGAATTAAAAAATAATTTGGACAATATTTGACATATTTTGAAATTTGTCAAAAATCTGTCTTTTTTCCTGACCCCGGACCTTATGTGAAAACTAAGAAAATCTGAAAAGTACGAAAAAATAACACCAATTTTTTTTCACGTTTTTTTGCCATAGTTCATGCATTTCACATGTCTAGACGCAAATTAAAAAATAATTTGGACAATATTTGACAGATTTTGAAATTTGTTAAAAAATCTGTCTCTCATCCTGACCGCGAAAAACTAAGAAAATCTGAAAAGTATGAAAAAAATCAGACCAATTTTTTTTCACGTTTTTTTGCCATAGTTCATGCATTTCACATGTCTAGACGTGAATTAAAAAATAATTTGGACAATATCTTACAGATTTTTAAATTTGTTAAAAAATCTGTCTTTTTTCCTGACCCCGGACCTTATGTGAAAACTAAGAAAATCTGAAAAGTACGAAAAAATCACACCAATTTTTTTTCACGTTTTTTTGCCATAGTTCATGCATTTCACATGTCTAGACGTGAATTAAAAAATAATTTGGACAATATTTGACAGATTTTGAAATTTGTCAAAAATCTGTCTTTTTTCCTGACCCCGGACCTTATGTGAAAACTAAGAAAATCTGAAAAGTACGAAAAAATCACACCAATTTTTTTTCACGTTTTTTTCCCATAGTTCATGCATTTCACATGTCTAGAAGTGAAATAAAAAATAATTTGGACAATATCTTACAGATTTTTAAATTTGTTAAAAAATCTGTCTCTCATCCTGACCGCGAAAAACTAAGAAAATCTGAAAAGTATGAAAAAAATCAGACCAATTTTTTTTCACGTTTTTTTGCCATAGTTCATGCATTTCACATGTCTAGACGTGAATTAAAAAATAATTTGGACAATATTTGACAGATTTTGAAATTTGTCAAAAATCTGTCTTTTTTCCTGACCTGACCTGACCTTATGTGAAAACTAAGAAAATCTGAAAAGTACGAAAAAAGTACGAAAAAATCAGACCAATTTTTTTTCACTTTTTTTCCCATAGTTCATGCATTTCACATGTCTAGACGTGAATTAAAAAATAATTTGGACAATATTTGACAGATTTTGAAATTTGTCAAAAATCTGTCTTTTTTCCTGACCCCGGACCTTATGTGAAAACTAAGAAAATCTGAAAAGTACGAAAAAATCACACCAATTTTTTTTCACTTTTTTTTGCCATAGTTCATGCATTTCACATGTCTAGACGTGAATTAAAAAATAATTTGGACAATATTTGACATATTTTGAAATTTGTCAAAAATCTGTCTTTTTTCCTGACCCCGGACCTTATGTGAAAACTAAGAAAATCTGAAAAGTACGAAAAAAGTACGAAAAAATCACACCAATTTTTTTTCACGTTTTTTTTGCCATAGTTCATGCATTTCACATGTCTAGACGTGAATTAAAAAATAATTTGGACAATATTTGACAGATTTTGAAATTTGTCAAAAATCTGTCTTTTTTCCTGACCCCGGACCTTATGTGAAAACTAAGAAAATCTGAAAAGTACGAAAAAATCACACCAATTTTTTTTCACTTTTTTTTGCCATAGTTCATGCATTTCACATGTCTAGACGTGAATTAAAAAATAATTTGGACAATATTTGACAGATTTAGAAATTTGTCAAAAATCTGTCTTTTTTCCTGACCCCGGACCTTATGTGAAAACTAAGAAAATCTGAAAAGTACGAAAAAATCACACCAATTTTTTTTCACTTTTTTTTGCCATAGTTCATGCATTTCACATGTCTAGACGTGAATTAAAAAATAATTTGGACAATATTTGACAGATTTTGAAATTTGTCAAAAATCTGTCTTTTTTCCTGACCTGACCTGACCTTATGTGAAAACTAAGAAAATCTGAAAAGTACGAAAAAAGTACGAAAAAATCACACCAATTTTTTTTCACGTTTTTTTGCCATAGTTCATGCATTTCACATGTCTAGACGTGAATTAAAAAATAATTTGGACAATATTTGACAGATTTTGAAATTTGTCAAAAATCTGTCTTTTTTCCTGACCCCGGACCTTATGTGAAAACTAAGAAAATCTGAAAAGTACGAAAAAATCACACCAATTTTTTTTCACTTTTTTTGCCATAGTTCATGCATTTCACATGTCTAGAAGTGAAATAAAAAATAATTTGGACAATATCTTACAGATTTTTAAATTTGTTAAAAATCTGTCTTTTTTCCTGACCTGACCTGACCTTATGTGAAAACTAAGAAAATCTGAAAAGTACGAAAAAAGTACGAAAAAATCACACCAATTTTTTTTCACGTTTTTTTCCCATAGTTCATGCATTTCACATGTCTAGAAGTGAAATAAAAAATAATTTGGACAATATCTTACAGATTTTTAAATTTGTTAAAAAATCTGTCTCTCATCCTGACCGCGAAAAACTAAGAAAATCTGAAAAGTATGAAAAAAATCAGACCAATTTTTTTTCACGTTTTTTTGCCATAGTTCATGCATTTCACATGTCTAGACGTGAATTAAAAAATAATTTGGACAATATTTGACAGATTTTGAAATTTGTCAAAAATCTGTCTTTTTTCCTGACCTGACCTGACCTTATGTGAAAACTAAGAAAATCTGAAAAGTACGAAAAAAGTACGAAAAAATCACACCAATTTTTTTTCACGTTTTTTTCCCATAGTTCATGCATTTCACATGTCTAGAAGTGAAATAAAAAATAATTTGGACAATATCTTACAGATTTTTAAATTTGTTAAAAAATCTGTCTCTCATCCTGACCGCGAAAAACTAAGAAAATCTGAAAAGTATGAAAAAAATCAGACCAATTTTTTTTCACGTTTTTTTGCCATAGTTCATGCATTTCACATGTCTAGACGTGAATTAAAAAATAATTTGGACAATATTTGACAGATTTTGAAATTTGTCAAAAATCTGTCTTTTTTCCTGACCTGACCTGACCTTATGTGAAAACTAAGAAAATCTGAAAAGTACGAAAAAAGTACGAAAAAATCACACCAATTTTTTTTCACGTTTTTTTGCCATAGTTCATGCATTTCACATGTCTAGACGTGAATTAAAAAATAATTTGGACAATATTTGACATATTTTGAAATTTGTCAAAAATCTGTCTTTTTTCCTGACCCCGGACCTTATGTGAAAACTAAGAAAATCTGAAAAGTACGAAAAAATCACACCAATTTTTTTTCACTTTTTTTGCCATAGTTCATGCATTTCACATGTCTAGAAGTGAAATAAAAAATAATTTGGACAATATCTTACAGATTTTTAAATTTGTTAAAAAATCTGTCTTTTTTCCTGACCCCGGACCTTATGTGAAAACTAAGAAAATCTGAAAAGTACGAAAAAATCACACCAATTTTTTTTCACGTTTTTTTGCCATAGTTCATGCATTTCACATGTCTAGACGTGAATTAAAAAATAATTTGGACAATATTTGACAGATTTTGAAATTTGTCAAAAATCTGTCTTTTTTCCTGACCCCGGACCTTATGTGAAAACTAAGAAAATCTGAAAAGTACGAAAAAATCACACCAATTTTTTTTCACGTTTTTTTCCCATAGTTCATGCATTTCACATGTCTAGAAGTGAAATAAAAAATAATTTGGACAATATCTTACAGATTTTTAAATTTGTTAAAAAATCTGTCTCTCATCCTGACCGCGAAAAACTAAGAAAATCTGAAAAGTATGAAAAAAATCAGACCAATTTTTTTTCACGTTTTTTTGCCATAGTTCATGCATTTCACATGTCTAGACGTGAATTAAAAAATAATTTGGACAATATTTGACAGATTTTGAAATTTGTCAAAAATCTGTCTTTTTTCCTGACCTGACCTGACCTTATGTGAAAACTAAGAAAATCTGAAAAGTACGAAAAAAGTACGAAAAAATCACACCAATTTTTTTTCACGTTTTTTTGCCATAGTTCATGCATTTCACATGTCTAGACGTGAATTAAAAAATTATTTGGACAATATTTGACATATTTTGAAATTTGTCAAAAATCTGTCTTTTTTCCTGACCCCGGACCTTATGTGAAAACTAAGAAAATCTGAAAAGTACGAAAAAATCACACCAATTTTTTTTCACTTTTTTTCCCATAGTTCATGCATTTCACATGTCTAGACGTGAATTAAAAAATAATTTGGACAATATTTGACAGATTTTGAAATTTGTCAAAAATCTTTCTTTTTTCCTGACCCCGGACCTTATGTGAAAACTAAGAAAATCTGAAAAGTACGAAAAAATCACACCAATTTTTTTTCACGTTTTTTTCCCATAGTTCATGCATTTCACATGTCTAGAAGTGAAATAAAAAATAATTTGGACAATATCTTACAGATTTTTAAATTTGTTAAAAAATCTGTCTCTCATCCTGACCGCGAAAAACTAAGAAAATCTGAAAAGTATGAAAAAAATCAGACCAATTTTTTTTCACGTTTTTTTGCCATAGTTCATGCATTTCACATGTCTAGACGTGAATTAAAAAATAATTTGGACAATATTTGACAGATTTTGAAATTTGTCAAAAATCTGTCTTTTTTCCTGACCTGACCTGACCTTATGTGAAAACTAAGAAAATCTGAAAAGTACGAAAAAAGTACGAAAAAATCACACCAATTTTTTTTCACGTTTTTTTGCCATAGTTCATGCATTTCACATGTCTAGACGTGAATTAAAAAATAATTTGGACAATATTTGACATATTTTGAAATTTGTCAAAAATCTGTCTTTTTTCCTGACCCCGGACCTTATGTGAAAACTAAGAAAATCTGAAAAGTACGAAAAAATCACACCAATTTTTTTTCACTTTTTTTGCCATAGTTCATGCATTTCACATGTCTAGAAGTGAAATAAAAAATAATTTGGACAATATCTTACAGATTTTTAAATTTGTTAAAAAATCTGTCTTTTTTCCTGACCCCGGACCTTATGTGAAAACTAAGAAAATCTGAAAAGTACGAAAAAATCACACCAATTTTTTTTCACGTTTTTTTGCCATAGTTCATGCATTTCACATGTCTAGACGTGAATTAAAAAATAATTTGGACAATATTTGACAGATTTTGAAATTTGTCAAAAATCTGTCTTTTTTCCTGACCCCGGACCTTATGTGAAAACTAAGAAAATCTGAAAAGTACGAAAAAATCACACCAATTTTTTTTCACGTTTTTTTCCCATAGTTCATGCATTTCACATGTCTAGAAGTGAAATAAAAAATAATTTGGACAATATCTTACAGATTTTTAAATTTGTTAAAAAATCTGTCTCTCATCCTGACTGCGAAAAACTAAGAAAATCTGAAAAGTATGAAAAAAATCAGACCAATTTTTTTTCACGTTTTTTTGCCATAGTTCATGCATTTCACATGTCTAGACGTGAATTAAAAAATAATTTGGACAATATTTGACATATTTTGAAATTTGTCAAAAATCTGTCTTTTTTCCTGACCCCGGACCTTATGTGAAAACTAAGAAAATCTGAAAAGTACGAAAAAATCACACCAATTTTTTTTCACTTTTTTTGCCATAGTTCATGCATTTCACATGTCTAGAAGTGAAATAAAAAATAATTTGGACAATATCTTACAGATTTTTAAATTTGTTAAAAAATCTGTCTTTTTTCCTGACCCCGGACCTTATGTGAAAACTAAGAAAATCTGAAAAGTACGAAAAAATCACACCAATTTTTTTTCACGTTTTTTTGCCATAGTTCATGCATTTCACATGTCTAGACGTGAATTAAAAAATAATTTGGACAATATTTGACAGATTTTGAAATTTGTCAAAAATCTGTCTTTTTTCCTGACCCCGGACCTTATGTGAAAACTAAGAAAATCTGAAAAGTACGAAAAAATCACACCAATTTTTTTTCACGTTTTTTTCCCATAGTTCATGCATTTCACATGTCTAGAAGTGAAATAAAAAATAATTTGGACAATATCTTACAGATTTTTAAATTTGTTAAAAAATCTGTCTCTCATCCTGACTGCGAAAAACTAAGAAAATCTGAAAAGTATGAAAAAAATCAGACCAATTTTTTTTCACGTTTTTTTGCCATAGTTCATGCATTTCACATGTCTAGACGTGAATTAAAAAATAATTTGGACAATATTTGACAGATTTTGAAATTTGTCAAAAATCTGTCTTTTTTCCTGACCTGACCTGACCTTATGTGAAAACTAAGAAAATCTGAAAAGTACGAAAAAAGTACGAAAAAATCACACCAATTTTTTTTCACGTTTTTTTGCCATAGTTCATGCATTTCACATGTCTAGACGTGAATTAAAAAATAATTTGGACAATATTTGACATATTTTGAAATTTGTCAAAAATCTGTCTTTTTTCCTGACCCCGGACCTTATGTGAAAACTAAGAAAATCTGAAAAGTACGAAAAAATCACACCAATTTTTTTTCACTTTTTTTCCCATAGTTCATGCATTTCACATGTCTAGACGTGAATTAAAAAATAATTTGGACAATATTTGACAGATTTTGAAATTTGTCAAAAATCTTTCTTTTTTCCTGACCCCGGACCTTATGTGAAAACTAAGAAAATCTGAAAAGTACGAAAAAATCACACCAATTTTTTTTCACGTTTTTTTCCCATAGTTCATGCATTTCACATGTCTAGAAGTGAAATAAAAAATAATTTGGACAATATCTTACAGATTTTTAAATTTGTTAAAAAATCTGTCTCTCATCCTGACCGCGAAAAACTAAGAAAATCTGAAAAGTATGAAAAAAATCAGACCAATTTTTTTTCACGTTTTTTTGCCATAGTTCATGCATTTCACATGTCTAGACGTGAATTAAAAAATAATTTGGACAATATTTGACAGATTTTGAAATTTGTCAAAAATCTGTCTTTTTTCCTGACCCCGGACCTTATGTGAAAACTAAGAAAATCTGAAAAGTACGAAAAAATCACACCAATTTTTTTTCACTTTTTTTCCCATAGTTCATGCATTTCACATGTCTAGACGTGAATTAAAAAATAATTTGGACAATATTTGACAGATTTTGAAATTTGTCAAAAATCTTTCTTTTTTCCTGACCCCGGACCTTATGTGAAAACAAAGAAAATCTGAAAAGTACGAAAAAAGTACGAAAAAATCACACCAATTTTTTTTCACGTTTTTTTGCCATAGTTCATGCATTTCACATGTCTAGACGTGAATTAAAAAATAATTTGGACAATATTTGACATATTTTGAAATTTGTCAAAAATCTGTCTTTTTTCCTGACCCCGGACCTTATGTGAAAACTAAGAAAATCTGAAAAGTACGAAAAAATCACACCAATTTTTTTTCACTTTTTTTGCCATAGTTCATGCATTTCACATGTCTAGAAGTGAAATAAAAAATAATTTGGACAATATCTTACAGATTTTTAAATTTGTTAAAAAATCTGTCTTTTTTCCTGACCCCGGACCTTATGTGAAAACTAAGAAAATCTGAAAAGTACGAAAAAATCACACCAATTTTTTTTCACGTTTTTTTGCCATAGTTCATGCATTTCACATGTCTAGACGTGAATTAAAAAATAATTTGGACAATATTTGACAGATTTTGAAATTTGTCAAAAATCTGTCTTTTTTCCTGACCCCGGACCTTATGTGAAAACTAAGAAAATCTGAAAAGTACGAAAAAATCACACCAATTTTTTTTCACGTTTTTTTCCCATAGTTCATGCATTTCACATGTCTAGAAGTGAAATAAAAAATAATTTGGACAATATCTTACAGATTTTTAAATTTGTTAAAAAATCTGTCTCTCATCCTGACTGCGAAAAACTAAGAAAATCTGAAAAGTATGAAAAAAATCAGACCAATTTTTTTTCACGTTTTTTTGCCATAGTTCATGCATTTCACATGTCTAGACGTGAATTAAAAAATAATTTGGACAATATTTGACAGATTTTGAAATTTGTCAAAAATCTGTCTTTTTTCCTGACCTGACCTGACCTTATGTGAAAACTAAGAAAATCTGAAAAGTACGAAAAAAGTACGAAAAAATCACACCAATTTTTTTTCACGTTTTTTTCCCATAGTTCATGCATTTCACATGTCTAGAAGTGAAATAAAAAATAATTTGGACAATATCTTACAGATTTTTAAATTTGTTAAAAAATCTGTCTCTCATCCTGACCGCGAAAAACTAAGAAAATCTGAAAAGTATGAAAAAAATCAGACCAATTTTTTTTCACGTTTTTTTGCCATAGTTCATGCATTTCACATGTCTAGACGTGAATTAAAAAATAATTTGGACAATATTTGACAGATTTTGAAATTTGTCAAAAATCTGTCTTTTTTCCTGACCTGACCTGACCTTATGTGAAAACTAAGAAAATCTGAAAAGTACGAAAAAAGTACGAAAAAATCACACCAATTTTTTTTCACGTTTTTTTGCCATAGTTCATGCATTTCACATGTCTAGACGTGAATTAAAAAATAATTTGGACAATATTTGACATATTTTGAAATTTGTCAAAAATCTGTCTTTTTTCCTGACCCCGGACCTTATGTGAAAACTAAGAAAATCTGAAAAGTACGAAAAAATCACACCAATTTTTTTTCACGTTTTTTTGCCATAGTTCATGCATTTCACATGTCTAGACGTGAATTAAAAAATAATTTGGACAATATTTGACAGATTTTGAAATTTGTCAAAAATCTGTCTTTTTTCCTGACCCCGGACCTTATGTGAAAACTAAGAAAATCTGAAAAGTACGAAAAAATCACACCAATTTTTTTTCACGTTTTTTTTCCCATAGTTCATGCATTTCACATGTCTAGAAGTGAAATAAAAAATAATTTGGACAATATCTTACAGATTTTTAAATTTGTTAAAAAATCTGTCTCTCATCCTGACTGCGAAAAACTAAGAAAATCTGAAAAGTATGAAAAAAATCAGACCAATTTTTTTTCACGTTTTTTTGCCATAGTTCATGCATTTCACATGTCTAGACGTGAATTAAAAAATAATTTGGACAATATTTGACAGATTTTGAAATTTGTCAAAAATCTGTCTTTTTTCCTGACCTGACCTGACCTTATGTGAAAACTAAGAAAATCTGAAAAGTACGAAAAAAGTACGAAAAAATCACACCAATTTTTTTTCACGTTTTTTTGCCATAGTTCATGCATTTCACATGTCTAGACGTGAATTAAAAAATAATTTGGACAATATTTGACAGATTTTGAAATTTGTCAAAAATCTGTCTTTTTTCCTGACCCCGGACCTTATGTGAAAACTAAGAAAATCTGAAAAGTACGAAAAAATCACACCAATTTTTTTTCACTTTTTTTCCCATAGTTCATGCATTTCACATGTCTAGACGTGAATTAAAAAATAATTTGGAAAATATTTGACAGATTTTGAAATTTGTCAAAAATCTTTCTTTTTTCCTGACCCCGGACCTTATGTGAAAACTAAGAAAATCTGAAAAGTACGAAAAAATCACACCAATTTTTTTTCACGTTTTTTTCCCATAGTTCATGCATTTCACATGTCTAGAAGTGAAATAAAAAATAATTTGGACAATATCTTACAGATTTTTAAATTTGTTAAAAAATCTGTCTCTCATCCTGACCGCGAAAAACTAAGAAAATCTGAAAAGTATGAAAAAAATCAGACCAATTTTTTTTCACTTTTTTTCCCATAGTTCATGCATTTCACATGTCTAGACGTGAATTAAAAAATAATTTGGACAATATTTGACAGATTTTGAAATTTGTCAAAAATCTTTCTTTTTTCCTGACCCCGGACCTTATGTGAAAACAAAGAAAATCTGAAAAGTACGAAAAAAGTACGAAAAAATCACACCAATTTTTTTTCACGTTTTTTTGCCATAGTTCATGCATTTCACATGTCTAGACGTGAATTAAAAAATAATTTGGACAATATTTGACATATTTTGAAATTTGTCAAAAATCTGTCTTTTTTCCTGACCCCGGACCTTATGTGAAAACTAAGAAAATCTGAAAAGTACGAAAAAATCACACCAATTTTTTTTCACTTTTTTTGCCATAGTTCATGCATTTCACATGTCTAGAAGTGAAATAAAAAATAATTTGGACAATATCTTACAGATTTTTAAATTTGTTAAAAAATCTGTCTTTTTTCCTGACCCCGGACCTTATGTGAAAACTAAGAAAATCTGAAAAGTACGAAAAAATCACACCAATTTTTTTTCACGTTTTTTTGCCATAGTTCATGCATTTCACATGTCTAGACGTGAATTAAAAAATAATTTGGACAATATTTGACAGATTTTGAAATTTGTCAAAAATCTGTCTTTTTTCCTGACCCCGGACCTTATGTGAAAACTAAGAAAATCTGAAAAGTACGAAAAAATCACACCAATTTTTTTTCACGTTTTTTTCCCATAGTTCATGCATTTCACATGTCTAGAAGTGAAATAAAAAATAATTTGGACAATATCTTACAGATTTTTAAATTTGTTAAAAAATCTGTCTCTCATCCTGACTGCGAAAAACTAAGAAAATCTGAAAAGTATGAAAAAAATCAGACCAATTTTTTTTCACGTTTTTTTGCCATAGTTCATGCATTTCACATGTCTAGACGTGAATTAAAAAATAATTTGGACAATATTTGACAGATTTTGAAATTTGTCAAAAATCTGTCTTTTTTCCTGACCTGACCTGACCTTATGTGAAAACTAAGAAAATCTGAAAAGTACGAAAAAAGTACGAAAAAATCACACCAATTTTTTTTCACGTTTTTTTCCCATAGTTCATGCATTTCACATGTCTAGAAGTGAAATAAAAAATAATTTGGACAATATCTTACAGATTTTTAAATTTGTTAAAAAATCTGTCTCTCATCCTGACCGCGAAAAACTAAGAAAATCTGAAAAGTATGAAAAAAATCAGACCAATTTTTTTTCACGTTTTTTTGCCATAGTTCATGCATTTCACATGTCTAGACGTGAATTAAAAAATAATTTGGACAATATTTGACAGATTTTGAAATTTGTCAAAAATCTGTCTTTTTTCCTGACCTGACCTGACCTTATGTGAAAACTAAGAAAATCTGAAAAGTACGAAAAAAGTACGAAAAAATCACACCAATTTTTTTTCACGTTTTTTTGCCATAGTTCATGCATTTCACATGTCTAGACGTGAATTAAAAAATAATTTGGACAATATTTGACATATTTTGAAATTTGTCAAAAATCTGTCTTTTTTCCTGACCCCGGACCTTATGTGAAAACTAAGAAAATCTGAAAAGTACGAAAAAATCACACCAATTTTTTTTCACGTTTTTTTGCCATAGTTCATGCATTTCACATGTCTAGACGTGAATTAAAAAATAATTTGGACAATATTTGACAGATTTTGAAATTTGTCAAAAATCTGTCTTTTTTCCTGACCCCGGACCTTATGTGAAAACTAAGAAAATCTGAAAAGTACGAAAAAATCACACCAATTTTTTTTCACGTTTTTTTCCCATAGTTCATGCATTTCACATGTCTAGAAGTGAAATAAAAAATAATTTGGACAATATCTTACAGATTTTTAAATTTGTTAAAAAATCTGTCTCTCATCCTGACTGCGAAAAACTAAGAAAATCTGAAAAGTATGAAAAAAATCAGACCAATTTTTTTTCACGTTTTTTTGCCATAGTTCATGCATTTCACATGTCTAGACGTGAATTAAAAAATAATTTGGACAATATTTGACAGATTTTGAAATTTGTCAAAAATCTGTCTTTTTTCCTGACCTGACCTGACCTTATGTGAAAACTAAGAAAATCTGAAAAGTACGAAAAAAGTACGAAAAAATCACACCAATTTTTTTTCACGTTTTTTTGCCATAGTTCATGC
This sequence comes from Alosa sapidissima, assembly GCF_018492685.1. Lineage (NCBI taxonomy): Eukaryota > Metazoa > Chordata > Actinopteri > Clupeiformes > Clupeidae > Alosa > Alosa sapidissima. The sequence continues at coordinate 70,109 of NC_055973.1, forward strand.
ATTTCACATGTCTAGACGTGAATTAAAAAATAATTTGGACAATATTTGACAGATTTTGAAATTTGTCAAAAATCTGTCTTTTTTCCTGACCCCGGACCTTATGTGAAAACTAAGAAAATCTGAAAAGTACGAAAAAATCACACCAATTTTTTTTCACTTTTTTTCCCATAGTTCATGCATTTCACATGTCTAGACGTGAATTAAAAAATAATTTGGAAAATATTTGACAGATTTTGAAATTTGTCAAAAATCTTTCTTTTTTCCTGACCCCGGACCTTATGTGAAAACTAAGAAAATCTGAAAAGTACGAAAAAATCACACCAATTTTTTTTCACGTTTTTTTCCCATAGTTCATGCATTTCACATGTCTAGAAGTGAAATAAAAAATAATTTGGACAATATCTTACAGATTTTTAAATTTGTTAAAAAATCTGTCTCTCATCCTGACCGCGAAAAACTAAGAAAATCTGAAAAGTATGAAAAAAATCAGACCAATTTTTTTTCACTTTTTTTCCCATAGTTCATGCATTTCACATGTCTAGACGTGAATTAAAAAATAATTTGGACAATATTTGACATATTTTGAAATTTGTCAAAAATCTGTCTTTTTTCCTGACCCCGGACCTTATGTGAAAACTAAGAAAATCTGAAAAGTACGAAAAAAGTACGAAAAAATCACACCAATTTTTTTTCACGTTTTTTTGCCATAGTTCATGCATTTCACATGTCTAGACGTGAATTAAAAAATAATTTGGACAATATTTGACAGATTTTGAAATTTGTCAAAAATCTGTCTTTTTTCCTGACCCCGGACCTTATGTGAAAACTAAGAAAATCTGAAAAGTACGAAAAAATCACACCAATTTTTTTTCACTTTTTTTTGCCATAGTTCATGCATTTCACATGTCTAGACGTGAATTAAAAAATAATTTGGACAATATTTGACAGATTTTGAAATTTGTCAAAAATCTGTCTTTTTTCCTGACCTGACCTGACCTTATGTGAAAACTAAGAAAATCTGAAAAGTACGAAAAAAGTACGAAAAAATCACACCAATTTTTTTTCACGTTTTTTTCCCATAGTTCATGCATTTCACATGTCTAGACGTGAATTAAAAAATAATTTGGACAATATTTGACAGATTTTGAAATTTGTCAAAAATCTGTCTTTTTTCCTGACCCCGGACCTTATGTGAAAACTAAGAAAATCTGAAAAGTACGAAAAAATCACACCAATTTTTTTTCACTTTTTTTGCCATAGTTCATGCATTTCACATGTCTAGAAGTGAAATAAAAAATAATTTGGACAATATCTTACAGATTTTTAAATTTGTTAAAAAATCTGTCTTTTTTCCTGACCCCGGACCTTATGTGAAAACTAAGAAAATCTGAAAAGTACGAAAAAATCACACCAATTTTTTTTCACGTTTTTTTGCCATAGTTCATGCAATTCACATGTCTAGACGTGAATTAAAAAATAATTTGGACAATATTTGACAGATTTTGAAATTTGTCAAAAATCTGTCTTTTTTCCTGACCCCGGACCTTATGTGAAAACTAAGAAAATCTGAAAAGTACGAAAAAATCACACCAATTTTTTTTCACGTTTTTTTGCCATAGTTCATGCATTTCACATGTCTAGACGTGAATTAAAAAATAATTTGGACAATATTTGACAGATTTTGAAATTTGTCAAAAATCTGTCTTTTTTCCTGACCTGACCTGACCTTATGTGAAAACTAAGAAAATCTGAAAAGTACGAAAAAAGTACGAAAAAATCACACCAATTTTTTTTCACGTTTTTTTCCCATAGTTCATGCATTTCACATGTCTAGAAGTGAAATAAAAAATAATTTGGACAATATCTTACAGATTTTTAAATTTGTTAAAAAATCTGTCTCTCATCCTGACCGCGAAAAACTAAGAAAATCTGAAAAGTATGAAAAAAATCAGACCAATTTTTTTTCACGTTTTTTTGCCATAGTTCATGCATTTCACATGTCTAGACGTGAATTAAAAAATAATTTGGACAATATTTGACAGATTTTGAAATTTGTCAAAAATCTGTCTTTTTTCCTGACCTGACCTGACCTTATGTGAAAACTAAGAAAATCTGAAAAGTACGAAAAAAGTACGAAAAAATCACACCAATTTTTTTTCACGTTTTTTTCCCATAGTTCATGCATTTCACATGTCTAGAAGTGAAATAAAAAATAATTTGGACAATATCTTACAGATTTTTAAATTTGTTAAAAAATCTGTCTCTCATCCTGACCGCGAAAAACTAAGAAAATCTGAAAAGTATGAAAAAAATCAGACCAATTTTTTTTCACGTTTTTTTGCCATAGTTCATGCATTTCACATGTCTAGACGTGAATTAAAAAATAATTTGGACAATATTTGACAGATTTTGAAATTTGTCAAAAATCTGTCTTTTTTCCTGACCTGACCTGACCTTATGTGAAAACTAAGAAAATCTGAAAAGTACGAAAAAAGTACGAAAAAATCACACCAATTTTTTTTCACGTTTTTTTGCCATAGTTCATGCATTTCACATGTCTAGACGTGAATTAAAAAATAATTTGGACAATATTTGACATATTTTGAAATTTGTCAAAAATCTGTCTTTTTTCCTGACCCCGGACCTTATGTGAAAACTAAGAAAATCTGAAAAGTACGAAAAAATCACACCAATTTTTTTTCACTTTTTTTCCCATAGTTCATGCATTTCACATGTCTAGACGTGAATTAAAAAATAATTTGGACAATATTTGACAGATTTTGAAATTTGTCAAAAATCTTTCTTTTTTCCTGACCCCGGACCTTATGTGAAAACTAAGAAAATCTGAAAAGTACGAAAAAATCACACCAATTTTTTTTCACGTTTTTTTCCCATAGTTCATGCATTTCACATGTCTAGAAGTGAAATAAAAAATAATTTGGACAATATCTTACAGATTTTTAAATTTGTTAAAAAATCTGTCTCTCATCCTGACCGCGAAAAACTAAGAAAATCTGAAAAGTATGAAAAAAATCAGACCAATTTTTTTTCACGTTTTTTTGCCATAGTTCATGCATTTCACATGTCTAGACGTGAATTAAAAAATAATTTGGACAATATTTGACAGATTTTGAAATTTGTCAAAAATCTGTCTTTTTTCCTGACCTGACCTGACCTTATGTGAAAACTAAGAAAATCTGAAAAGTACGAAAAAAGTACGAAAAAATCACACCAATTTTTTTTCACGTTTTTTTGCCATAGTTCATGCATTTCACATGTCTAGACGTGAATTAAAAAATAATTTGGACAATATTTGACATATTTTGAAATTTGTCAAAAATCTGTCTTTTTTCCTGACCCCGGACCTTATGTGAAAACTAAGAAAATCTGAAAAGTACGAAAAAATCACACCAATTTTTTTTCACTTTTTTTGCCATAGTTCATGCATTTCACATGTCTAGAAGTGAAATAAAAAATAATTTGGACAATATCTTACAGATTTTTAAATTTGTTAAAAAATCTGTCTTTTTTCCTGACCCCGGACCTTATGTGAAAACTAAGAAAATCTGAAAAGTACGAAAAAATCACACCAATTTTTTTTCACGTTTTTTTGCCATAGTTCATGCATTTCACATGTCTAGACGTGAATTAAAAAATAATTTGGACAATATTTGACAGATTTTGAAATTTGTCAAAAATCTGTCTTTTTTCCTGACCCCGGACCTTATGTGAAAACTAAGAAAATCTGAAAAGTACGAAAAAATCACACCAATTTTTTTTCACGTTTTTTTCCCATAGTTCATGCATTTCACATGTCTAGAAGTGAAATAAAAAATAATTTGGACAATATCTTACAGATTTTTAAATTTGTTAAAAAATCTGTCTCTCATCCTGACTGCGAAAAACTAAGAAAATCTGAAAAGTATGAAAAAAATCAGACCAATTTTTTTTCACGTTTTTTTGCCATAGTTCATGCATTTCACATGTCTAGACGTGAATTAAAAAATAATTTGGACAATATTTGACAGATTTTGAAATTTGTCAAAAATCTGTCTTTTTTCCTGACCTGACCTGACCTTATGTGAAAACTAAGAAAATCTGAAAAGTACGAAAAAAGTACGAAAAAATCACACCAATTTTTTTTCACGTTTTTTTGCCATAGTTCATGCATTTCACATGTCTAGACGTGAATTAAAAAATAATTTGGACAATATTTGACATATTTTGAAATTTGTCAAAAATCTGTCTTTTTTCCTGACCCCGGACCTTATGTGAAAACTAAGAAAATCTGAAAAGTACGAAAAAATCACACCAATTTTTTTTCACTTTTTTTCCCATAGTTCATGCATTTCACATGTCTAGACGTGAATTAAAAAATAATTTGGACAATATTTGACAGATTTTGAAATTTGTCAAAAATCTTTCTTTTTTCCTGACCCCGGACCTTATGTGAAAACTAAGAAAATCTGAAAAGTACGAAAAAATCACACCAATTTTTTTTCACGTTTTTTTCCCATAGTTCATGCATTTCACATGTCTAGAAGTGAAATAAAAAATAATTTGGACAATATCTTACAGATTTTTAAATTTGTTAAAAAATCTGTCTCTCATCCTGACCGCGAAAAACTAAGAAAATCTGAAAAGTATGAAAAAAATCAGACCAATTTTTTTTCACTTTTTTTCCCATAGTTCATGCATTTCACATGTCTAGACGTGAATTAAAAAATAATTTGGACAATATTTGACAGATTTTGAAATTTGTCAAAAATCTGTCTTTTTTCCTGACCCCGGACCTTATGTGAAAACTAAGAAAATCTGAAAAGTACGAAAAAATCACACCAATTTTTTTTCACTTTTTTTTGCCATAGTTCATGCATTTCACATGTCTAGACGTGAATTAAAAAATAATTTGGACAATATTTGACAGATTTTGAAATTTGTCAAAAATCTGTCTTTTTTCCTGACCCCGGACCTTATGTGAAAACAAAGAAAATCTGAAAAGTACGAAAAAAGTACGAAAAAATCACACCAATTTTTTTTCACGTTTTTTTGCCATAGTTCATGCATTTCACATGTCTAGACGTGAATTAAAAAATAATTTGGACAATATTTGACAGATTTTGAAATTTGTCAAAAATCTGTCTTTTTTCCTGACCCCGGACCTTATGTGAAAACTAAGAAAATCTGAAAAGTACGAAAAAATCACACCAATTTTTTTTCACTTTTTTTGCCATAGTTCATGCATTTCACATGTCTAGAAGTGAAATAAAAAATAATTTGGACAATATCTTACAGATTTTTAAATTTGTTAAAAAATCTGTCTTTTTTCCTGACCCCGGACCTTATGTGAAAACTAAGAAAATCTGAAAAGTACGAAAAAATCACACCAATTTTTTTTCACGTTTTTTTGCCATAGTTCATGCATTTCACATGTCTAGACGTGAATTAAAAAATAATTTGGACAATATTTGACAGATTTTGAAATTTGTCAAAAATCTGTCTTTTTTCCTGACCCCGGACCTTATGTGAAAACTAAGAAAATCTGAAAAGTACGAAAAAATCACACCAATTTTTTTTCACGTTTTTTTGCCATAGTTCATGCATTTCACATGTCTAGACGTGAATTAAAAAATAATTTGGACAATATTTGACAGATTTTGAAATTTGTCAAAAATCTGTCTTTTTTCCTGACCTGACCTGACCTTATGTGAAAACTAAGAAAATCTGAAAAGTACGAAAAAAGTACGAAAAAATCACACCAATTTTTTTTCACGTTTTTTTCCCATAGTTCATGCATTTCACATGTCTAGAAGTGAAATAAAAAATAATTTGGACAATATCTTACAGATTTTTAAATTTGTTAAAAAATCTGTCTCTCATCCTGACCGCGAAAAACTAAGAAAATCTGAAAAGTATGAAAAAAATCAGACCAATTTTTTTTCACGTTTTTTTGCCATAGTTCATGCATTTCACATGTCTAGACGTGAATTAAAAAATAATTTGGACAATATTTGACAGATTTTGAAATTTGTCAAAAATCTGTCTTTTTTCCTGACCTGACCTGACCTTATGTGAAAACTAAGAAAATCTGAAAAGTACGAAAAAAGTACGAAAAAATCACACCAATTTTTTTTCACGTTTTTTTCCCATAGTTCATGCATTTCACATGTCTAGAAGTGAAATAAAAAATAATTTGGACAATATCTTACAGATTTTTAAATTTGTTAAAAAATCTGTCTCTCATCCTGACCGCGAAAAACTAAGAAAATCTGAAAAGTATGAAAAAAATCAGACCAATTTTTTTTCACGTTTTTTTGCCATAGTTCATGCATTTCACATGTCTAGACGTGAATTAAAAAATAATTTGGACAATATTTGACAGATTTTGAAATTTGTCAAAAATCTGTCTTTTTTCCTGACCTGACCTGACCTTATGTGAAAACTAAGAAAATCTGAAAAGTACGAAAAAAGTACGAAAAAATCACACCAATTTTTTTTCACGTTTTTTTGCCATAGTTCATGCATTTCACATGTCTAGACGTGAATTAAAAAATAATTTGGACAATATTTGACATATTTTGAAATTTGTCAAAAATCTGTCTTTTTTCCTGACCCCGGACCTTATGTGAAAACTAAGAAAATCTGAAAAGTACGAAAAAATCACACCAATTTTTTTTCACTTTTTTTCCCATAGTTCATGCATTTCACATGTCTAGACGTGAATTAAAAAATAATTTGGACAATATTTGACAGATTTTGAAATTTGTCAAAAATCTTTCTTTTTTCCTGACCCCGGACCTTATGTGAAAACTAAGAAAATCTGAAAAGTACGAAAAAATCACACCAATTTTTTTTCACGTTTTTTTCCCATAGTTCATGCATTTCACATGTCTAGAAGTGAAATAAAAAATAATTTGGACAATATCTTACAGATTTTTAAATTTGTTAAAAAATCTGTCTCTCATCCTGACCGCGAAAAACTAAGAAAATCTGAAAAGTACGAAAAAATCACACCAATTTTTTTTCACTTTTTTTTGCCATAGTTCATGCATTTCACATGTCTAGACGTGAATTAAAAAATAATTTGGACAATATTTGACATATTTTGAAATTTGTCAAAAATCTGTCTTTTTTCCTGACCCCGGACCTTATGTGAAAACTAAGAAAATCTGAAAAGTACGAAAAAAGTACGAAAAAATCACACCAATTTTTTTTCACGTTTTTTTTCCCATAGTTCATGCATTTCACATGTCTAGAAGTGAAATAAAAAATAATTTGGACAATATCTTACAGATTTTTAAATTTGTTAAAAAATCTGTCTCTCATCCTGACCGCGAAAAACTAAGAAAATCTGAAAAGTATGAAAAAAATCAGACCAATTTTTTTTCACGTTTTTTTGCCATAGTTCATGCATTTCACATGTCTAGACGTGAATTAAAAAATAATTTGGACAATATTTGACAGATTTTGAAATTTGTCAAAAATCTGTCTTTTTTCCTGACCTGACCTGACCTTATGTGAAAACTAAGAAAATCTGAAAAGTACGAAAAAAGTACGAAAAAATCACACCAATTTTTTTTCACGTTTTTTTGCCATAGTTCATGCATTTCACATGTCTAGACGTGAATTAAAAAATAATTTGGACAATATTTGACATATTTTGAAATTTGTCAAAAATCTGTCTTTTTTCCTGACCCCGGACCTTATGTGAAAACTAAGAAAATCTGAAAAGTACGAAAAAATCACACCAATTTTTTTTCACTTTTTTTCCCATAGTTCATGCATTTCACATGTCTAGACGTGAATTAAAAAATAATTTGGACAATATTTGACAGATTTTGAAATTTGTCAAAAATCTTTCTTTTTTCCTGACCCCGGACCTTATGTGAAAACTAAGAAAATCTGAAAAGTACGAAAAAATCACACCAATTTTTTTTCACGTTTTTTTCCCATAGTTCATGCATTTCACATGTCTAGAAGTGAAATAAAAAATAATTTGGACAATATCTTACAGATTTTTAAATTTGTTAAAAAATCTGTCTCTCATCCTGACCGCGAAAAACTAAGAAAATCTGAAAAGTATGAAAAAAATCAGACCAATTTTTTTTCACTTTTTTTCCCATAGTTCATGCATTTCACATGTCTAGACGTGAATTAAAAAATAATTTGGACAATATTTGACAGATTTTGAAATTTGTCAAAAATCTGTCTTTTTTCCTGACCCCGGACCTTATGTGAAAACTAAGAAAATCTGAAAAGTACGAAAAAATCACACCAATTTTTTTTCACTTTTTTTTGCCATAGTTCATGCATTTCACATGTCTAGACGTGAATTAAAAAATAATTTGGACAATATTTGACATATTTTGAAATTTGTCAAAAATCTGTCTTTTTTCCTGACCCCGGACCTTATGTGAAAACTAAGAAAATCTGAAAAGTACGAAAAAAGTACGAAAAAATCACACCAATTTTTTTTCACGTTTTTTTGCCATAGTTCATGCATTTCACATGTCTAGACGTGAATTAAAAAATAATTTGGACAATATTTGACAGATTTTGAAATTTGTCAAAAATCTGTCTTTTTTCCTGACCCCGGACCTTATGTGAAAACTAAGAAAATCTGAAAAGTACGAAAAAATCACACCAATTTTTTTTCACGTTTTTTTGCCATAGTTCATGCATTTCACATGTCTAGACGTGAATTAAAAAATAATTTGGACAATATTTGACAGATTTTGAAATTTGTCAAAAATCTGTCTTTTTTCCTGACCTGACCTGACCTTATGTGAAAACTAAGAAAATCTGAAAAGTACGAAAAAAGTACGAAAAAATCACACCAATTTTTTTTCACGTTTTTTTCCCATAGTTCATGCATTTCACATGTCTAGAAGTGAAATAAAAAATAATTTGGACAATATCTTACAGATTTTTAAATTTGTTAAAAAATCTGTCTCTCATCCTGACCGCGAAAAACTAAGAAAATCTGAAAAGTATGAAAAAAATCAGACCAATTTTTTTTCACGTTTTTTTGCCATAGTTCATGCATTTCACATGTCTAGACGTGAATTAAAAAATAATTTGGACAATATTTGACAGATTTTGAAATTTGTCAAAAATCTGTCTTTTTTCCTGACCTGACCTGACCTTATGTGAAAACTAAGAAAATCTGAAAAGTACGAAAAAAGTACGAAAAAATCACACCAATTTTTTTTCACGTTTTTTTCCCATAGTTCATGCATTTCACATGTCTAGACGTGAATTAAAAAATAATTTGGACAATATTTGACATATTTTGAAATTTGTCAAAAATCTGTCTTTTTTCCTGACCCCGGACCTTATGTGAAAACTAAGAAAATCTGAAAAGTACGAAAAAATCACACCAATTTTTTTTCACTTTTTTTCCCATAGTTCATGCATTTCACATGTCTAGACGTGAATTAAAAAATAATTTGGACAATATTTGACAGATTTTGAAATTTGTCAAAAATCTTTCTTTTTTCCTGACCCCGGACCTTATGTGAAAACTAAGAAAATCTGAAAAGTACGAAAAAATCACACCAATTTTTTTTCACGTTTTTTTCCCATAGTTCATGCATTTCACATGTCTAGAAGTGAAATAAAAAATAATTTGGACAATATCTTACAGATTTTTAAATTTGTTAAAAAATCTGTCTCTCATCCTGACCGCGAAAAACTAAGAAAATCTGAAAAGTATGAAAAAAATCAGACCAATTTTTTTTCACTTTTTTTCCCATAGTTCATGCATTTCACATGTCTAGACGTGAATTAAAAAATAATTTGGACAATATTTGACAGATTTTGAAATTTGTCAAAAATCTGTCTTTTTTCCTGACCCCGGACCTTATGTGAAAACTAAGAAAATCTGAAAAGTACGAAAAAATCACACCAATTTTTTTTCACTTTTTTTTGCCATAGTTCATGCATTTCACATGTCTAGACGTGAATTAAAAAATAATTTGGACAATATTTGACATATTTTGAAATTTGTCAAAAATCTGTCTTTTTTCCTGACCCCGGACCTTATGTGAAAACTAAGAAAATCTGAAAAGTACGAAAAAAGTACGAAAAAATCACACCAATTTTTTTTCACGTTTTTTTGCCATAGTTCATGCATTTCACATGTCTAGACGTGAATTAAAAAATAATTTGGACAATATTTGACAGATTTTGAAATTTGTCAAAAATCTGTCTTTTTTCCTGACCCCGGACCTTATGTGAAAACTAAGAAAATCTGAAAAGTACGAAAAAATCACACCAATTTTTTTTCACGTTTTTTTGCCATAGTTCATGCATTTCACATGTCTAGACGTGAATTAAAAAATAATTTGGACAATATTTGACAGATTTTGAAATTTGTCAAAAATCTGTCTTTTTTCCTGACCTGACCTGACCTTATGTGAAAACTAAGAAAATCTGAAAAGTACGAAAAAAGTACGAAAAAATCACACCAATTTTTTTTCACGTTTTTTTCCCATAGTTCATGCATTTCACATGTCTAGAAGTGAAATAAAAAATAATTTGGACAATATCTTACAGATTTTTAAATTTGTTAAAAAATCTGTCTCTCATCCTGACCGCGAAAAACTAAGAAAATCTGAAAAGTATGAAAAAAATCAGACCAATTTTTTTTCACGTTTTTTTGCCATAGTTCATGCATTTCACATGTCTAGACGTGAATTAAAAAATAATTTGGACAATATTTGACAGATTTTGAAATTTGTCAAAAATCTGTCTTTTTTCCTGACCTGACCTGACCTTATGTGAAAACTAAGAAAATCTGAAAAGTACGAAAAAAGTACGAAAAAATCACACCAATTTTTTTTCACGTTTTTTTCCCATAGTTCATGCATTTCACATGTCTAGAAGTGAAATAAAAAATAATTTGGACAATATCTTACAGATTTTTAAATTTGTTAAAAAATCTGTCTCTCATCCTGACCGCGAAAAACTAAGAAAATCTGAAAAGTATGAAAAAAATCAGACCAATTTTTTTTCACGTTTTTTTGCCATAGTTCATGCATTTCACATGTCTAGACGTGAATTAAAAAATAATTTGGACAATATTTGACAGATTTTGAAATTTGTCAAAAATCTGTCTTTTTTCCTGACCTGACCTGACCTTATGTGAAAACTAAGAAAATCTGAAAAGTACGAAAAAAGTACGAAAAAATCACACCAATTTTTTTTCACGTTTTTTTGCCATAGTTCATGCATTTCACATGTCTAGACGTGAATTAAAAAATAATTTGGACAATATTTGACATATTTTGAAATTTGTCAAAAATCTGTCTTTTTTCCTGACCCCGGACCTTATGTGAAAACTAAGAAAATCTGAAAAGTACGAAAAAATCACACCAATTTTTTTTCACTTTTTTTCCCATAGTTCATGCATTTCACATGTCTAGACGTGAATTAAAAAATAATTTGGACAATATTTGACAGATTTTGAAATTTGTCAAAAATCTTTCTTTTTTCCTGACCCCGGACCTTATGTGAAAACTAAGAAAATCTGAAAAGTACGAAAAAATCACACCAATTTTTTTTCACGTTTTTTTCCCATAGTTCATGCATTTCACATGTCTAGAAGTGAAATAAAAAATAATTTGGACAATATCTTACAGATTTTTAAATTTGTTAAAAAATCTGTCTCTCATCCTGACCGCGAAAAACTAAGAAAATCTGAAAAGTATGAAAAAAATCAGACCAATTTTTTTTCACGTTTTTTTGCCATAGTTCATGCATTTCACATGTCTAGACGTGAATTAAAAAATAATTTGGACAATATTTGACAGATTTTGAAATTTGTCAAAAATCTGTCTTTTTTCCTGACCTGACCTGACCTTATGTGAAAACTAAGAAAATCTGAAAAGTACGAAAAAAGTACGAAAAAATCACACCAATTTTTTTTCACGTTTTTTTGCCATAGTTCATGCATTTCACATGTCTAGACGTGAATTAAAAAATAATTTGGACAATATTTGACATATTTTGAAATTTGTCAAAAATCTGTCTTTTTTCCTGACCCCGGACCTTATGTGAAAACTAAGAAAATCTGAAAAGTACGAAAAAATCACACCAATTTTTTTTCACTTTTTTTGCCATAGTTCATGCATTTCACATGTCTAGAAGTGAAATAAAAAATAATTTGGACAATATCTTACAGATTTTTAAATTTGTTAAAAAATCTGTCTTTTTTCCTGACCCCGGACCTTATGTGAAAACTAAGAAAATCTGAAAAGTACGAAAAAATCACACCAATTTTTTTTCACGTTTTTTTGCCATAGTTCATGCATTTCACATGTCTAGACGTGAATTAAAAAATAATTTGGACAATATTTGACAGATTTTGAAATTTGTCAAAAATCTGTCTTTTTTCCTGACCCCGGACCTTATGTGAAAACTAAGAAAATCTGAAAAGTACGAAAAAATCACACCAATTTTTTTTCACGTTTTTTTCCCATAGTTCATGCATTTCACATGTCTAGAAGTGAAATAAAAAATAATTTGGACAATATCTTACAGATTTTTAAATTTGTTAAAAAATCTGTCTCTCATCCTGACTGCGAAAAACTAAGAAAATCTGAAAAGTATGAAAAAAATCAGACCAATTTTTTTTCACGTTTTTTTGCCATAGTTCATGCATTTCACATGTCTAGACGTGAATTAAAAAATAATTTGGACAATATTTGACAGATTTTGAAATTTGTCAAAAATCTGTCTTTTTTCCTGACCTGACCTGACCTTATGTGAAAACTAAGAAAATCTGAAAAGTACGAAAAAAGTACGAAAAAATCACACCAATTTTTTTTCACGTTTTTTTGCCATAGTTCATGCATTTCACATGTCTAGACGTGAATTAAAAAATAATTTGGACAATATTTGACATATTTTGAAATTTGTCAAAAATCTGTCTTTTTTCCTGACCCCGGACCTTATGTGAAAACTAAGAAAATCTGAAAAGTACGAAAAAATCACACCAATTTTTTTTCACTTTTTTTCCCATAGTTCATGCATTTCACATGTCTAGACGTGAATTAAAAAATAATTTGGACAATATTTGACAGATTTTGAAATTTGTCAAAAATCTTTCTTTTTTCCTGACCCCGGACCTTATGTGAAAACTAAGAAAATCTGAAAAGTACGAAAAAATCACACCAATTTTTTTTCACGTTTTTTTCCCATAGTTCATGCATTTCACATGTCTAGAAGTGAAATAAAAAATAATTTGGACAATATCTTACAGATTTTTAAATTTGTTAAAAAATCTGTCTCTCATCCTGACCGCGAAAAACTAAGAAAATCTGAAAAGTATGAAAAAAATCAGACCAATTTTTTTTCACTTTTTTTCCCATAGTTCATGCATTTCACATGTCTAGACGTGAATTAAAAAATAATTTGGACAATATTTGACAGATTTTGAAATTTGTCAAAAATCTGTCTTTTTTCCTGACCCCGGACCTTATGTGAAAACTAAGAAAATCTGAAAAGTACGAAAAAATCACACCAATTTTTTTTCACTTTTTTTTGCCATAGTTCATGCATTTCACATGTCTAGACGTGAATTAAAAAATAATTTGGACAATATTTGACAGATTTTGAAATTTGTCAAAAATCTGTCTTTTTTCCTGACCCCGGACCTTATGTGAAAACAAAGAAAATCTGAAAAGTACGAAAAAAGTACGAAAAAATCACACCAATTTTTTTTCACGTTTTTTTGCCATAGTTCATGCATTTCACATGTCTAGACGTGAATTAAAAAATAATTTGGACAATATTTGACAGATTTTGAAATTTGTCAAAAATCTGTCTTTTTTCCTGACCCCGGACCTTATGTGAAAACTAAGAAAATCTGAAAAGTACGAAAAAATCACACCAATTTTTTTTCACTTTTTTTGCCATAGTTCATGCATTTCACATGTCTAGAAGTGAAATAAAAAATAATTTGGACAATATCTTACAGATTTTTAAATTTGTTAAAAAATCTGTCTTTTTTCCTGACCCCGGACCTTATGTGAAAACTAAGAAAATCTGAAAAGTACGAAAAAATCACACCAATTTTTTTTCACGTTTTTTTGCCATAGTTCATGCATTTCACATGTCTAGACGTGAATTAAAAAATAATTTGGACAATATTTGACATATTTTGAAATTTGTCAAAAATCTGTCTTTTTTCCTGACCCCGGACCTTATGTGAAAACTAAGAAAATCTGAAAAGTACGAAAAAATCACACCAATTTTTTTTCACTTTTTTTCCCATAGTTCATGCATTTCACATGTCTAGACGTGAATTAAAAAATAATTTGGACAATATTTGACAGATTTTGAAATTTGTCAAAAATCTTTCTTTTTTCCTGACCCCGGACCTTATGTGAAAACTAAGAAAATCTGAAAAGTACGAAAAAATCACACCAATTTTTTTTCACGTTTTTTTCCCATAGTTCATGCATTTCACATGTCTAGAAGTGAAATAAAAAATAATTTGGACAATATCTTACAGATTTTTAAATTTGTTAAAAAATCTGTCTCTCATCCTGACCGCGAAAAACTAAGAAAATCTGAAAAGTATGAAAAAAATCAGACCAATTTTTTTTCACTTTTTTTCCCATAGTTCATGCATTTCACATGTCTAGACGTGAATTAAAAAATAATTTGGACAATATTTGACAGATTTTGAAATTTGTCAAAAATCTGTCTTTTTTCCTGACCCCGGACCTTATGTGAAAACTAAGAAAATCTGAAAAGTACGAAAAAATCACACCAATTTTTTTTCACTTTTTTTTGCCATAGTTCATGCATTTCACATGTCTAGACGTGAATTAAAAAATAATTTGGACAATATTTGACATATTTTGAAATTTGTCAAAAATCTGTCTTTTTTCCTGACCCCGGACCTTATGTGAAAACTAAGAAAATTTGAAAAGTACGAAAAAAGTACGAAAAAATCACACCAATTTTTTTTCACGTTTTTTTGCCATAGTTCATGCATTTCACATGTCTAGACGTGAATTAAAAAATAATTTGGACAATATTTGACAGATTTTGAAATTTGTCAAAAATCTGTCTTTTTTCCTGACCCCGGACCTTATGTGAAAACTAAGAAAATCTGAAAAGTACGAAAAAATCACACCAATTTTTTTTCACTTTTTTTTGCCATAGTTCATGCATTTCACATGTCTAGACGTGAATTAAAAAATAATTTGGACAATATTTGACAGATTTTGAAATTTGTCAAAAATCTGTCTTTTTTCCTGACCTGACCTGACCTTATGTGAAAACTAAGAAAATCTGAAAAGTACGAAAAAAGTACGAAAAAATCACACCAATTTTTTTTCACGTTTTTTTCCCATAGTTCATGCATTTCACATGTCTAGAAGTGAAATAAAAAATAATTTGGACAATATCTTACAGATTTTTAAATTTGTTAAAAAATCTGTCTCTCATCCTGACCGCGAAAAACTAAGAAAATCTGAAAAGTATGAAAAAAATCAGACCAATTTTTTTTCACGTTTTTTTGCCATAGTTCATGCATTTCACATGTCTAGACGTGAATTAAAAAATAATTTGGACAATATTTGACAGATTTTGAAATTTGTCAAAAATCTGTCTTTTTTCCTGACCTGACCTGACCTTATGTGAAAACTAAGAAAATCTGAAAAGTACGAAAAAAGTACGAAAAAATCACACCAATTTTTTTTCACGTTTTTTTCCCATAGTTCATGCATTTCACATGTCTAGAAGTGAAATAAAAAATAATTTGGACAATATCTTACAGATTTTTAAATTTGTTAAAAAATCTGTCTCTCATCCTGACCGCGAAAAACTAAGAAAATCTGAAAAGTATGAAAAAAATCAGACCAATTTTTTTTCACTTTTTTTGCCATAGTTCATGCATTTCACATGTCTAGACGTGAATTAAAAAATAATTTGGACAATATCTCACATATTTTGAAATTTGTCAAAAATCTGTCTTTTTTCCTGACTCCGGACCTTATGTGAAAACTAAGAAAATCTGAAAAGTACGATAAAAATCAGACCAATTTTTTTCACTTTTTTTGCCATAGTTCATGCATTTCACATTTCTAGAAGTGAAATAAAAAATAATTTGGACAATATCTAACAGATTTTTAAATTTATTAAAAAATCTGTCTCTCATCCTGACCGCGAAAACTAAGAAAATCTGAAAAGTACGAAAAAAATCAGATCAATTTTTTTTCACTTTTTTTGCCATAGTTCATGCATTTCACATGTCTAGACGTGAATTAAAAAATAATTTGGACAATATCTCACATATTTTGAAATTTGTCAAAAATCTGTCTTTTTTCCTGACTCCGGACCTTATGTGAAAACTAAGAAAATCTGAAAAGTACGAAAAAAATCAGACCAATTTTTTTCACTTTTTTTGCCATAGTTCATGCATTTCACATTTCTAGAAGTGAATTAAAAAATAATTTGGACAATATCTAACAGATTTTTAAATTTATTAAAAAATCTGTCTCTCATCCTGACCTCGAAAACTTAGAAAATCTGAAAAGTACGAAAAAAATCAGACCAATTTTTTTTCACTTTTTTTGCCATAGTTCATGCATTTCACATGTCTAGACGTGAATTAAAAAATAATTTGGAAAATATCTGACATATTTTGAAATTTGTCAAAAATCTGTCTTTTTTCCTGACCCCGGACCTTATGTGAAAACTAAGAAAATCTGAAAAGTACGAAAAAAATCAGACCAATTTTTTTTCACTTTTTTTGCCATAGTTCATTCATTTCACATGTCTAGAAGTGAAATAAAAAATAATTTGGACAATATCTGACATATTTTGAAATTTGTCAAAAATCTGTCTTTTTTCCTGACCCCGGACCTTATGTGAAAACTAAGAAAATCTGAAAAGTACGAAAAAAATAAGACCAATTTTTTTTCACTTTTTTTGCCATAGTTCATGCATTTCACATGTCTAGACGTGAATTAAAAAATAATTTGGACAATATCTAACAGATTTTTAAATTTATTAAAACATCTGTCTCTCATCCTGACCGCGAAAACTAAGAAAATCTGAAAAGTACGAAAAAAATCAGACCAATTTTTTTTCACTTTTTTTCCCATAGTTCATGCATTTCACATGTCTAGAAGTGAAATAAAAAATAATTTGGACAATATCTAACAGATTTTTAAATTTATTAAAAAATCTGTCTCTCATCCTGACCGCGAAAACTTAGAAAATCTGAAAAGTACGAAAAAAATCAGACCAATTTTTTTTCACTTTTTTTGCCATAGTTCATGCATTTCACATGTCTAGACGTGAATTAAAAAATAATTTGGACAATATCTCACATATTTTGAAATTTGTCAAAAATCTGTCTTTTTTCCTGACTCCGGACCTTATGTGAAAACTAAGAAAATCTGAAAAGTACGAAAAAAATCAGACCAATTTTTTTTCACTTTTTTTCCCATAGTTCATGCATTTCACATGTCTAGAAGTGAAATAAAAAATAATTTGGACAATATCTAACAGATTTTTAAATTTATTAAAAAATCTGTCTCTCATCCTGACCGCGAAAACTTAGAAAATCTGAAAAGTACGAAAAAAATCAGACCAATTTTTTTTCACTTTTTTTGCCATAGTTCATGCATTTCACATGTCTAGACGTGAATTAAAAAATAATTTGGAAAATATCTCACATATTTTGAAATTTGTCAAAAATCTGTCTTTTTTCCTGACCCCGGACCTTATGTGAAAACTAAGAAAATCTGAAAAGTACGAAAAAAATCAGACCAATTTTTTTTCACTTTTTTTGCCATAGTTCATTCATTTCACATGTCTAGAAGTGAAATAAAAAATAATTTGGACAATATCTGACATATTTTGAAATTTGTCAAAAATCTGTCTTTTTTCCTGACTCCGGACCTTATGTGAAAACTAAGAAAATCTGAAAAGTACGAAAAAAATCAGACCAATTTTTTTTCACTTTTTTTGCCATAGTTCATGCATTTCACATGTCTAGACGTGAATTAAAAAATAATTTGGACAATATCTGACATATTTTGAAATTTGTCAAAAATCTGTCTTTTTTCCTGACCCCGGACCTTATGTGAAAACTAAGAAAATCTGAAAAGTACGAAAAAAATAAGACCAATTTTTTTTCACTTTTTTTGCCATAGTTCATGCATTTCACATGTCTAGACGTGAATTAAAAAATAATTTGGACAATATCTAACAGATTTTTAAATTTATTAAAACATCTGTTTCTCATCCTGACCGCGAAAACTAAGAAAATCTGAAAAGTACGAAAAAAATCAGACCAATTTTTTTTCACTTTTTTTCCCATAGTTCATGCATTTCACATGTCTAGAAGTGAAATAAAAAATAATTTGGACAATATCTAACAGATTTTTAAATTTATTAAAAAATCTGTCTCTCATCCTGACCGCGAAAACTAAGAAAATCTGAAAAGTACGAAAAAAATCAGACCAATTTTTTTTCACTTTTTTTGCCATAGTTCATGCATTTCACATGTCTAGACGTGAATTAAAAAATAATTTGGACAATATCTCACATATTTTGAAATTTGTCAAAAATCTGTCTTTTTTCCTGACTCCGGACCTTATGTGAAAACTAAGAAAATCTGAAAAGTACGAAAAAAATCAGACCAATTTTTTTCACTTTTTTTGCCATAGTTCATGCATTTCACATTTCTAGAAGTGAAATAAAAAATAATTTGGACAATATCTAACAGATTTTTAAATTTATTAAAAAATCTGTCTCTCATCCTGACCGCGAAAACTAAGAAAATCTGAAAAGTACGAAAAAAATCAGACCAATTTTTTTTCACTTTTTTTGCCATAGTTCATGCATTTCACATGTCTAGACGTGAATTAAAAAATAATTTGGACAATATCTCACATATTTTGAAATTTGTCAAAAATCTGTCTTTTTTCCTGACTCCGGACCTTATGTGAAAACTAAGAAAATCTGAAAAGTACGAAAAAAATCAGACCAATTTTTTTCACTTTTTTTGCCATAGTTCATGCATTTCACATTTCTAGAAGTGAATTAAAAAATAATTTGGACAATATCTAACAGATTTTTAAATTTATTAAAAAATCTGTCTCTCATCCTGACCTCGAAAACTTAGAAAATCTGAAAAGTACGAAAAAAATCAGACCAATTTTTTTTCACTTTTTTTGCCATAGTTCATGCATTTCACATGTCTAGACGTGAATTAAAAAATAATTTGGAAAATATCTGACATATTTTGAAATTTGTCAAAAATCTGTCTTTTTTCCTGACCCCGGACCTTATGTGAAAACTAAGAAAATCTGAAAAGTACGAAAAAAATCAGACCAATTTTTTTTCACTTTTTTTGCCATAGTTCATTCATTTCACATGTCTAGAAGTGAAATAAAAAATAATTTGGACAATATCTGACATATTTTGAAATTTGTCAAAAATCTGTCTTTTTTCCTGACCCCGGACCTTATGTGAAAACTAAGAAAATCTGAAAAGTACGAAAAAAATAAGACCAATTTTTTTTCACTTTTTTTGCCATAGTTCATGCATTTCACATGTCTAGACGTGAATTAAAAAATAATTTGGACAATATCTAACAGATTTTTAAATTTATTAAAACATCTGTCTCTCATCCTGACCGCGAAAACTAAGAAAATCTGAAAAGTACGAAAAAAATCAGACCAATTTTTTTTCACTTTTTTTCCCATAGTTCATGCATTTCACATGTCTAGAAGTGAAATAAAAAATAATTTGGACAATATCTAACAGATTTTTAAATTTATTAAAAAATCTGTCTCTCATCCTGACCGCGAAAACTTAGAAAATCTGAAAAGTACGAAAAAAATCAGACCAATTTTTTTTCACTTTTTTTGCCATAGTTCATGCATTTCACATGTCTAGACGTGAATTAAAAAATAATTTGGACAATATCTCACATATTTTGAAATTTGTCAAAAATCTGTCTTTTTTCCTGACTCCGGACCTTATGTGAAAACTAAGAAAATCTGAAAAGTACGAAAAAAATCAGACCAATTTTTTTTCACTTTTTTTCCCATAGTTCATGCATTTCACATGTCTAGAAGTGAAATAAAAAATAATTTGGACAATATCTAACAGATTTTTAAATTTATTAAAAAATCTGTCTCTCATCCTGACCGCGAAAACTTAGAAAATCTGAAAAGTACGAAAAAAATCAGACCAATTTTTTTTCACTTTTTTTGCCATAGTTCATGCATTTCACATGTCTAGACGTGAATTAAAAAATAATTTGGAAAATATCTCACATATTTTGAAATTTGTCAAAAATCTGTCTTTTTTCCTGACCCCGGACCTTATGTGAAAACTAAGAAAATCTGAAAAGTACGAAAAAAATCAGACCAATTTTTTTTCACTTTTTTTGCCATAGTTCATTCATTTCACATGTCTAGAAGTGAAATAAAAAATAATTTGGACAATATCTGACATATTTTGAAATTTGTCAAAAATCTGTCTTTTTTCCTGACTCCGGACCTTATGTGAAAACTAAGAAAATCTGAAAAGTACGAAAAAAATCAGACCAATTTTTTTTCACTTTTTTTGCCATAGTTCATGCATTTCACATGTCTAGACGTGAATTAAAAAATAATTTGGACAATATCTGACATATTTTGAAATTTGTCAAAAATCTGTCTTTTTTCCTGACCCCGGACCTTATGTGAAAACTAAGAAAATCTGAAAAGTACGAAAAAAATAAGACCAATTTTTTTTCACTTTTTTTGCCATAGTTCATGCATTTCACATGTCTAGACGTGAATTAAAAAATAATTTGGACAATATCTAACAGATTTTTAAATTTATTAAAACATCTGTTTCTCATCCTGACCGCGAAAACTAAGAAAATCTGAAAAGTACGAAAAAAATCAGACCAATTTTTTTTCACTTTTTTTCCCATAGTTCATGCATTTCACATGTCTAGAAGTGAAATAAAAAATAATTTGGACAATATCTAACAGATTTTTAAATTTATTAAAAAATCTGTCTCTCATCCTGACCGCGAAAACTAAGAAAATCTGAAAAGTACGAAAAAAATCAGACCAATTTTTTTTCACTTTTTTTGCCATAGTTCATGCATTTCACATGTCTAGACGTGAATTAAAAAATAATTTGGACAATATCTCACATATTTTGAAATTTGTCAAAAATCTGTCTTTTTTCCTGACTCCGGACCTTATGTGAAAACTAAGAAAATCTGAAAAGTACGAAAAAAATCAGACCAATTTTTTTCACTTTTTTTGCCATAGTTCATGCATTTCACATTTCTAGAAGTGAAATAAAAAATAATTTGGACAATATCTAACAGATTTTTAAATTTATTAAAAAATCTGTCTCTCATCCTGACCTCGAAAACTTAGAAAATCTGAAAAGTACGAAAAAAATCAGACCAATTTTTTTTCACTTTTTTTGCCATAGTTCATGCATTTCACATGTCTAGACGTGAATTAAAAAATAATTTGGAAAATATCTGACATATTTTGAAATTTGTCAAAAATCTGTCTTTTTTCCTGACCCCGGACCTTATGTGAAAACTAAGAAAATCTGAAAAGTACGAAAAAAATCAGACCAATTTTTTTTCACTTTTTTTGCCATAGTTCATGCATTTCACATGTCTAGACGTGAATTAAAAAATAATTTGGACAATATCTGACATATTTTGAAATTTGTCAAAAATCTGTCTTTTTTCCTGACCCCGGACCTTATGTGAAAACTAAGAAAATCTGAAAAGTACGAAAAAAATAAGACCAATTTTTTTTCACTTTTTTTGCCATAGTTCATGCATTTCACATGTCTAGACGTGAATTAAAAAATAATTTGGACAATATCTAACAGATTTTTAAATTTATTAAAACATCTGTCTCTCATCCTGACCGCGAAAACTAAGAAAATCTGAAAAGTACGAAAAAAATCAGACCAATTTTTTTTCACTTTTTTTCCCATAGTTCATGCATTTCACATGTCTAGAAGTGAAATAAAAAATAATTTGGACAATATCTAACAGATTTTTAAATTTATTAAAAAATCTGTCTCTCATCCTGACCGCGAAAACTAAGAAAATCTGAAAAGTACGAAAAAAATCAGACCAATTTTTTTTCACTTTTTTTGCCATAGTTCATGCATTTCACATGTCTAGACGTGAATTAAAAAATAATTTGGACAATATCTCACATATTTTGAAATTTGTCAAAAATCTGTCTTTTTTCCTGACTCCGGACCTTATGTGAAAACTAAGAAAATCTGAAAAGTACGAAAAAAATCAGACCAATTTTTTTCACTTTTTTTGCCATAGTTCATGCATTTCACATTTCTAGAAGTGAAATAAAAAATAATTTGGACAATATCTAACAGATTTTTAAATTTATTAAAACATCTGTCTCTCATCCTGACCGCGAAAACTAAGAAAATCTGAAAAGTACGAAAAAAATCAGACCAATTTTTTTTCACTTTTTTTCCCATAGTTCATGCATTTCACATGTCTAGAAGTGAAATAAAAAATAATTTGGACAATATCTAACAGATTTTTAAATTTATTAAAAAATCTGTCTCTCATCCTGACCGCGAAAACTAAGAAAATCTGAAAAGTACGAAAAAAATCAGACCAATTTTTTTTCACTTTTTTTGCCATAGTTCATGCATTTCACATGTCTAGACGTGAATTAAAAAATAATTTGGACAATATCTCACATATTTTGAAATTTGTCAAAAATCTGTCTTTTTTCCTGACTCCGGACCTTATGTGAAAACTAAGAAAATCTGAAAAGTACGAAAAAAATCAGACCAATTTTTTTCACTTTTTTTGCCATAGTTCATGCATTTCACATTTCTAGAAGTGAAATAAAAAATAATTTGGACAATATCTAACAGATTTTTAAATTTATTAAAAAATCTGTCTCTCATCCTGACCTCGAAAACTTAGAAAATCTGAAAAGTACGACAAAAATCAGACCAATTTTTTTTCACTTTTTTTGCCATAGTTCATGCATTTCACATGTCTAGACGTGAATTAAAAAATAATTTGGAAAATATCTGACATATTTTGAAATTTGTCAAAAATCTGTCTTTTTTCCTGACCCCGGACCTTATGTGAAAACTAAGAAAATCTGAAAAGTACGAAAAAAATCAGACCAATTTTTTTTCACTTTTTTTGCCATAGTTCATTCATTTCACATGTCTAGAAGTGATATAAAAAATAATTTGGACAATATCTGACATATTTTGAAATTTGTCAAAAATCTGTCTTTTTTCCTGACCCCGGACGTTATGTGAAAACTAAGAAAATCTGAAAAGTACGAAAAAAATAAGACCAATTTTTTTTCACTTTTTTTGCCATAGTTCATGCATTTCACATGTCTAGACGTGAATTAAAAAATAATTTGGACAATATCTAACAGATTTTTAAATTTATTAAAACATCTGTCTCTCATCCTGACCGCGAAAACTAAGAAAATCTGAAAAGTACGAAAAAAATCAGACCAATTTTTTTTCACTTTTTTTGCCATAGTTCATGCATTTCACATGTCTAGACGTGAATTAAAAAATAATTTGGACAATATCTCACATATTTTGAAATTTGTCAAAAATCTGTCTTTTTTCCTGACTCCGGACCTTATGTGAAAACTAAGAAAATCTGAAAAGTACGAAAAAAATCAGACCAATTTTTTTCACTTTTTTTGCCATAGTTCATGCATTTCACATTTCTAGAAGTGAAATAAAAAATAATTTGGACAATATCTAACAGATTTTTAAATTTATTAAAAAATCTGTCTCTCATCCTGACCTCGAAAACTTAGAAAATCTGAAAAGTACGAAAAAAATCAGACCAATTTTTTTTCACTTTTTTTGCCATAGTTCATGCATTTCACATTTCTAGAAGTGAAACAAAAAATAATTTGGACAATATCTAACAGATTTTTAAATCTATTAAAACATCTGTCTCTCATCCTGACCGCGAAAACTAAGAAAATCTGAAAAGTACGAAAAAAATCAGACCAATTTTTTTTCACTTTTTTTCCCATAGTTCATGCATTTCACATGTCTAGAAGTGAAATAAAAAATAATTTGGACAATATCTAACAGATTTTTAAATTTATCAAAAAATCTGTCTCTCATCCTGACCGCGAAAACTAAGAAAATCTGAAAAGTACGAAAAAAATAAGACCAATTTTTTTTCACTTTTTTGCCATAGTTCATGCATTTCACATGTCTAGACGTGAATTAAAAAATAATTTGGACAATATCTAACAGATTTTTAAATTTATTAAAACATCTGTCTCTCATCCTGACCGCGAAAACTAAGAAAATCTGAAAAGTACGAAAAAAATCAGACCAATTTTTTTTCACTTTTTTTGCCATAGTTCATGCATTTCACATGTCTAGACGTGAATTAAAAAATAATTTGGACAATATCTCACATATTTTGAAATTTGTCAAAAATCTGTCTTTTTTCCTGACTCCGGACCTTATGTGAAAACTAAGAAAATCTGAAAAGTACGAAAAAAATCAGACCAATTTTTTTCACTTTTTTTGCCATAGTTCATGCATTTCACATTTCTAGAAGTGAAATAAAAAATAATTTGGACAATATCTAACAGATTTTTAAATTTATTAAAAAATCTGTCTCTCATCCTGACCTCGAAAACTTAGAAAATCTGAAAAGTACGAAAAAAATCAGACCAATTTTTTTTCACTTTTTTTGCCATAGTTCATGCATTTCACATGTCAAGACGTGAATTAAAAAATAATTTGGAAAATATCTGACATATTTTGAAATTTGTCAAAAATCTGTCTTTTTTCCTGACCCCGGACCTTATGTGAAAACTAAGAAAATCTGAAAAGTACGAAAAAAATCAGACCAATTTTTTTTCACTTTTTTTGCCATAGTTCATTCATTTCACATGTCTAGAAGTGAAATAAAAAATAATTTGGACAATATCTGACATATTTTGAAATTTGTCAAAAATCTGTCTTTTTTCCTGACTCCGGACCTTATGTGAAAACTAAGAAAATCTGAAAAGTACGAAAAAAATCAGACCAATTTTTTTCACTTTTTTGCCATAGTTCATGCATTTCACATTTCTAGAAGTGAAATAAAAAATAATTTGGACAATATCTAACAGATTTTTAAATTTATCAAAAAATCTGTCTCTCATCCTGACCGCGAAAACTAAGAAAATCTGAAAAGTACGAAAAAAATAAGACCAATTTTTTTTCACTTTTTTGCCATAGTTCATGCATTTCACATGTCTAGACGTGAATTAAAAAATAATTTGGACAATATCTAACAGATTTTTAAATTTATTAAAACATCTGTCTCTCATCCTGACCGCGAAAACTAAGAAAATCTGAAAAGTACGAAAAAAATCAGACCAATTTTTTTTCACTTTTTTTGCCATAGTTCATGCATTTCACATGTCTAGACGTGAATTAAAAAATAATTTGGACAATATCTCACATATTTTGAAATTTGTCAAAAATCTGTCTTTTTTCCTGACTCCGGACCTTATGTGAAAACTAAGAAAATCTGAAAAGTACGACAAAAATCAGACCAATTTTTTTTCACTTTTTTTGCCATAGTTCATGCATTTCACATGTCTAGACGTGAATTAAAAAATAATTTGGAAAATATCTGACATATTTTGAAATTTGTCAAAAATCTGTCTTTTTTCCTGACCCCGGACCTTATGTGAAAACTAAGAAAATCTGAAAAGTACGAAAAAAATCAGACCAATTTTTTTTCACTTTTTTTGCCATAGTTCATTCATTTCACATGTCTAGAAGTGATATAAAAAATAATTTGGACATTATCTGACATATTTTGAAATTTGTCAAAAATCTGTCTTTTTTCCTGACCCCGGACGTTATGTGAAAACTAAGAAAATCTGAAAAGTACGAAAAAAATCAGACCAATTTTTTTCACTTTTTTTGCCATAGTTCATGCATTTCACATTTCTAGAAGTGAAATAAAAAATAATTTGGACAATATCTAACAGATTTTTAAATTTATTAAAAAATCTGTCTCTCATCCTGACCTCGAAAACTTAGAAAATCTGAAAAGTACGAAAAAAATCAGACCAATTTTTTTTCACTTTTTTTGCCATAGTTCATGCATTTCACATTTCTAGAAGTGAAACAAAAAATAATTTGGACAATATCTAACAGATTTTTAAATCTATTAAAACATCTGTCTCTCATCCTGACCGCGAAAACTAAGAAAATCTGAAAAGTACGAAAAAAATAAGACCAATTTTTTTTCACTTTTTTGCCATAGTTCATGCATTTCACATGTCTAGACGTGAATTAAAAAATAATTTGGACAATATCTAACAGATTTTTAAATTTATTAAAACATCTGTCTCTCATCCTGACCGCGAAAACTAAGAAAATCTGAAAAGTACGAAAAAAATAAGACCAATTTTTTTTCACTTTTTTGCCATAGTTCATGCATTTCACATGTCTAGACGTGAATTAAAAAATAATTTGGACAATATCTAACAGATTTTTAAATTTATTAAAACATCTGTCTCTCATCCTGACCGCGAAAACTAAGAAAATCTGAAAAGTACGAAAAAAATCAGACCAATTTTTTTTCACTTTTTTTGCCATAGTTCATGCATTTCACATGTCTAGACGTGAATTAAAAAATAATTTGGACAATATCTCACATATTTTGAAATTTGTCAAAAATCTGTCTTTTTTCCTGACTCCGGACCTTATGTGAAAACTAAGAAAATCTGAAAAGTACGACAAAAATCAGACCAATTTTTTTTCACTTTTTTTGCCATAGTTCATGCATTTCACATGTCTAGACGTGAATTAAAAAATAATTTGGACAATATCTAACAGATTTTTAAATTTATTAAAACATCTGTCTCTCATCCTGACCGCGAAAACTAAGAAAATCTGAAAAGTACGAAAAAAATAAGACCAATTTTTTTTCACTTTTTTGCCATAGTTCATGCATTTCACATGTCTAGACGTGAATTAAAAAATAATTTGGACAATATCTAACAGATTTTTAAATTTATTAAAACATCTGTCTCTCATCCTGACCGCGAAAACTAAGAAAATCTGAAAAGTACGAAAAAAATAAGACCAATTTTTTTTCACTTTTTTGCCATAGTTCATGCATTTCACATGTCTAGACGTGAATTAAAAAATAATTTGGACAATATCTAACAGATTTTTAAATTTATTAAAACATCTGTCTCTCATCCTGACCGCGAAAACTAAGAAAATCTGAAAAGTACGAAAAAAATCAGACCAATTTTTTTTCACTTTTTTTGCCATAGTTCATGCATTTCACATGTCTAGACGTGAATTAAAAAATAATTTGGACAATATCTCACATATTTTGAAATTTGTCAAAAATCTGTCTTTTTTCCTGACTCCGGACCTTATGTGAAAACTAAGAAAATCTGAAAAGTACGACAAAAATCAGACCAATTTTTTTTCACTTTTTTTGCCATAGTTCATGCATTTCACATGTCTAGACGTGAATTAAAAAATAATTTGGAAAATATCTGACATATTTTGAAATTTGTCAAAAATCTGTCTTTTTTCCTGACCCCGGACCTTATGTGAAAACTAAGAAAATCTGAAAAGTACGAAAAAAATCAGACCAATTTTTTTTCACTTTTTTTGCCATAGTTCATTCATTTCACATGTCTAGAAGTGATATAAAAAATAATTTGGACATTATCTGACATATTTTGAAATTTGTCAAAAATCTGTCTTTTTTCCTGACCCCGGACGTTATGTGAAAACTAAGAAAATCTGAAAAGTACGAAAAAAATCAGACCAATTTTTTTCACTTTTTTTGCCATAGTTCATGCATTTCACATTTCTAGAAGTGAAATAAAAAATAATTTGGACAATATCTAACAGATTTTTAAATTTATTAAAAAATCTGTCTCTCATCCTGACCTCGAAAACTTAGAAAATCTGAAAAGTACGAAAAAAATCAGACCAATTTTTTTTCACTTTTTTTGCCATAGTTCATGCATTTCACATTTCTAGAAGTGAAACAAAAAATAATTTGGACAATATCTAACAGATTTTTAAATCTATTAAAACATCTGTCTCTCATCCTGACCGCGAAAACTAAGAAAATCTGAAAAGTACGAAAAAAATCAGACCAATTTTTTTTCACTTTTTTTCCCATAGTTCATGCATTTCACATGTCTAGAAGTGAAATAAAAAATAATTTGGACAATATCTAACAGATTTTTAAATTTATCAAAAAATCTGTCTCTCATCCTGACCGCGAAAACTAAGAAAATCTGAAAAGTACGAAAAAAATAAGACCAATTTTTTTTCACTTTTTTGCCATAGTTCATGCATTTCACATGTCTAGACGTGAATTAAAAAATAATTTGGACAATATCTAACAGATTTTTAAATTTATTAAAACATCTGTCTCTCATCCTGACCGCGAAAACTAAGAAAATCTGAAAAGTACGAAAAAAATCAGACCAATTTTTTTTCACTTTTTTTGCCATAGTTCATGCATTTCACATGTCTAGACGTGAATTAAAAAATAATTTGGACAATATCTCACATATTTTGAAATTTGTCAAAAATCTGTCTTTTTTCCTGACTCCGGACCTTATGTGAAAACTAAGAAAATCTGAAAAGTACGACAAAAATCAGACCAATTTTTTTTCACTTTTTTTGCCATAGTTCATGCATTTCACATGTCTAGACGTGAATTAAAAAATAATTTGGAAAATATCTGACATATTTTGAAATTTGTCAAAAATCTGTCTTTTTTCCTGACCCCGGACCTTATGTGAAAACTAAGAAAATCTGAAAAGTACGAAAAAAATCAGACCAATTTTTTTTCACTTTTTTTGCCATAGTTCATTCATTTCACATGTCTAGAAGTGATATAAAAAATAATTTGGACATTATCTGACATATTTTGAAATTTGTCAAAAATCTGTCTTTTTTCCTGACCCCGGACGTTATGTGAAAACTAAGAAAATCTGAAAAGTACGAAAAAAATCAGACCAATTTTTTTCACTTTTTTTGCCATAGTTCATGCATTTCACATTTCTAGAAGTGAAATAAAAAATAATTTGGACAATATCTAACAGATTTTTAAATTTATTAAAAAATCTGTCTCTCATCCTGACCTCGAAAACTTAGAAAATCTGAAAAGTACGAAAAAAATCAGACCAATTTTTTTTCACTTTTTTTGCCATAGTTCATGCATTTCACATTTCTAGAAGTGAAACAAAAAATAATTTGGACAATATCTAACAGATTTTTAAATCTATTAAAACATCTGTCTCTCATCCTGACCGCGAAAACTAAGAAAATCTGAAAAGTACGAAAAAAATCAGACCAATTTTTTTTCACTTTTTTTCCCATAGTTCATGCATTTCACATGTCTAGAAGTGAAATAAAAAATAATTTGGACAATATCTAACAGATTTTTAAATTTATCAAAAAATCTGTCTCTCATCCTGACCGCGAAAACTAAGAAAATCTGAAAAGTACGAAAAAAATAAGACCAATTTTTTTTCACTTTTTTGCCATAGTTCATGCATTTCACATGTCTAGACGTGAATTAAAAAATAATTTGGACAATATCTAACAGATTTTTAAATTTATTAAAACATCTGTCTCTCATCCTGACCGCGAAAACTAAGAAAATCTGAAAAGTACGAAAAAAATCAGACCAATTTTTTTTCACTTTTTTTGCCATAGTTCATGCATTTCACATGTCAAGACGTGAATTAAAAAATAATTTGGAAAATATCTGACATATTTTGAAATTTGTCAAAAATCTGTCTTTTTTCCTGACCCCGGACCTTATGTGAAAACTAAGAAAATCTGAAAAGTACGAAAAAAATCAGACCAATTTTTTTTCACTTTTTTTGCCATAGTTCATTCATTTCACATGTCTAGAAGTGAAATAAAAAATAATTTGGACAATATCTGACATATTTTGAAATTTGTCAAAAATCTGTCTTTTTTCCTGACTCCGGACCTTATGTGAAAACTAAGAAAATCTGAAAAGTACGAAAAAAATCAGACCAATTTTTTTTCACTTTTTTTGCCATAGTTCATTCATTTCACATGTCTAGAAGTGAAATAAAAAATAATTTGGACAATATCTGACATATTTTGAAATTTGTCAAAAATCTGTCTTTTTTCCTGACCCCGGACGTTATGTGAAAACTAAGAAAATCTGAAAAGTACGAAAAAAATCAGACCAATTTTTTTTCACTTTTTTTGCCATAGTTCATGCATTTCACATGTCTAGACGTGAATTAAAAAATAATTTGGACAATATCTCACATATTTTGAAATTTGTCAAAAATCTGTCTTTTTTCCTGACTCCGGACCTTATGTGAAAACTAAGAAAATCTGAAAAGTACGAAAAAAATCAGACCAATTTTTTTCACTTTTTTTGCCATAGTTCATGCATTTCACATTTCTAGAAGTGAAATAAAAAATAATTTGGACAATATCTAACAGATTTTTAAATTTATCAAAAAATCTGTCTCTCATCCTGACCGCGAAAACTAAGAAAATCTGAAAAGTACGAAAAAAATAAGACCAATTTTTTTTCACTTTTTTGCCATAGTTCATGCATTTCACATGTCTAGACGTGAATTAAAAAATAATTTGGACAATATCTAACAGATTTTTAAATTTATTAAAACATCTGTCTCTCATCCTGACCGCGAAAACTAAGAAAATCTGAAAAGTACGAAAAAAATCAGACCAATTTTTTTTCACTTTTTTTGCCATAGTTCATGCATTTCACATGTCTAGACGTGAATTAAAAAATAATTTGGACAATATCTCACATATTTTGAAATTTGTCAAAAATCTGTCTTTTTTCCTGACTCCGGACCTTATGTGAAAACTAAGAAAATCTGAAAAGTACGAAAAAAATCAGACCAATTTTTTTCACTTTTTTTGCCATAGTTCATGCATTTCACATTTCTAGAAGTGAAATAAAAAATAATTTGGACAATATCTAACAGATTTTTAAATTTATTAAAACATCTGTCTCTCATCCTGACCGCGAAAACTAAGAAAATCTGAAAAGTACGAAAAAAATCAGACCAATTTTTTTTCACTTTTTTTCCCATAGTTCATGCATTTCACATGTCTAGAAGTGAAATAAAAAATAATTTGGACAATATCTAACAGATTTTTAAATTTATTAAAAAATCTGTCTCTCATCCTGACCGCGAAAACTAAGAAAATCTGAAAAGTACGAAAAAAATCAGACCAATTTTTTTTCACTTTTTTTGCCATAGTTCATGCATTTCACATGTCTAGACGTGAATTAAAAAATAATTTGGACAATATCTCACATATTTTGAAATTTGTCAAAAATCTGTCTTTTTTCCTGACTCCGGACCTTATGTGAAAACTAAGAAAATCTGAAAAGTACGAAAAAAATCAGACCAATTTTTTTCACTTTTTTTGCCATAGTTCATGCATTTCACATTTCTAGAAGTGAAATAAAAAATAATTTGGACAATATCTAACAGATTTTTAAATTTATTAAAAAATCTGTCTCTCATCCTGACCTCGAAAACTTAGAAAATCTGAAAAGTACGACAAAAATCAGACCAATTTTTTTTCACTTTTTTTGCCATAGTTCATGCATTTCACATGTCTAGACGTGAATTAAAAAATAATTTGGAAAATATCTGACATATTTTGAAATTTGTCAAAAATCTGTCTTTTTTCCTGACCCCGGACCTTATGTGAAAACTAAGAAAATCTGAAAAGTACGAAAAAAATCAGACCAATTTTTTTTCACTTTTTTTGCCATAGTTCATTCATTTCACATGTCTAGAAGTGATATAAAAAATAATTTGGACAATATCTGACATATTTTGAAATTTGTCAAAAATCTGTCTTTTTTCCTGACCCCGGACGTTATGTGAAAACTAAGAAAATCTGAAAAGTACGAAAAAAATAAGACCAATTTTTTTTCACTTTTTTTGCCATAGTTCATGCATTTCACATGTCTAGACGTGAATTAAAAAATAATTTGGACAATATCTAACAGATTTTTAAATTTATTAAAACATCTGTCTCTCATCCTGACCGCGAAAACTAAGAAAATCTGAAAAGTACGAAAAAAATCAGACCAATTTTTTTTCACTTTTTTTGCCATAGTTCATGCATTTCACATGTCTAGACGTGAATTAAAAAATAATTTGGACAATATCTCACATATTTTGAAATTTGTCAAAAATCTGTCTTTTTTCCTGACTCCGGACCTTATGTGAAAACTAAGAAAATCTGAAAAGTACGAAAAAAATCAGACCAATTTTTTTCACTTTTTTTGCCATAGTTCATGCATTTCACATTTCTAGAAGTGAAATAAAAAATAATTTGGACAATATCTAACAGATTTTTAAATTTATTAAAAAATCTGTCTCTCATCCTGACCTCGAAAACTTAGAAAATCTGAAAAGTACGAAAAAAATCAGACCAATTTTTTTTCACTTTTTTTGCCATAGTTCATGCATTTCACATTTCTAGAAGTGAAACAAAAAATAATTTGGACAATATCTAACAGATTTTTAAATCTATTAAAACATCTGTCTCTCATCCTGACCGCGAAAACTAAGAAAATCTGAAAAGTACGAAAAAAATCAGACCAATTTTTTTTCACTTTTTTTCCCATAGTTCATGCATTTCACATGTCTAGAAGTGAAATAAAAAATAATTTGGACAATATCTAACAGATTTTTAAATTTATCAAAAAATCTGTCTCTCATCCTGACCGCGAAAACTAAGAAAATCTGAAAAGTACGAAAAAAATAAGACCAATTTTTTTTCACTTTTTTGCCATAGTTCATGCATTTCACATGTCTAGACGTGAATTAAAAAATAATTTGGACAATATCTAACAGATTTTTAAATTTATTAAAACATCTGTCTCTCATCCTGACCGCGAAAACTAAGAAAATCTGAAAAGTACGAAAAAAATCAGACCAATTTTTTTTCACTTTTTTTGCCATAGTTCATGCATTTCACATGTCTAGACGTGAATTAAAAAATAATTTGGACAATATCTCACATATTTTGAAATTTGTCAAAAATCTGTCTTTTTTCCTGACTCCGGACCTTATGTGAAAACTAAGAAAATCTGAAAAGTACGAAAAAAATCAGACCAATTTTTTTCACTTTTTTTGCCATAGTTCATGCATTTCACATTTCTAGAAGTGAAATAAAAAATAATTTGGACAATATCTAACAGATTTTTAAATTTATTAAAAAATCTGTCTCTCATCCTGACCTCGAAAACTTAGAAAATCTGAAAAGTACGAAAAAAATCAGACCAATTTTTTTTCACTTTTTTTGCCATAGTTCATGCATTTCACATGTCAAGACGTGAATTAAAAAATAATTTGGAAAATATCTGACATATTTTGAAATTTGTCAAAAATCTGTCTTTTTTCCTGACCCCGGACCTTATGTGAAAACTAAGAAAATCTGAAAAGTACGAAAAAAATCAGTCCAATTTTTTTTCACTTTTTTTGCCATAGTTCATTCATTTCACATGTCTAGAAGTGAAATAAAAAATAATTTGGACAATATCTGACATATTTTGAAATTTGTCAAAAATCTGTCTTTTTTCCTGACTCCGGACCTTATGTGAAAACTAAGAAAATCTGAAAAGTACGAAAAAAATCAGACCAATTTTTTTCACTTTTTTGCCATAGTTCATGCATTTCACATTTCTAGAAGTGAAATAAAAAATAATTTGGACAATATCTAACAGATTTTTAAATTTATCAAAAAATCTGTCTCTCATCCTGACCGCGAAAACTAAGAAAATCTGAAAAGTACGAAAAAAATAAGACCAATTTTTTTTCACTTTTTTGCCATAGTTCATGCATTTCACATGTCTAGACGTGAATTAAAAAATAATTTGGACAATATCTAACAGATTTTTAAATTTATTAAAACATCTGTCTCTCATCCTGACCGCGAAAACTAAGAAAATCTGAAAAGTACGAAAAAAATCAGACCAATTTTTTTTCACTTTTTTTGCCATAGTTCATGCATTTCACATGTCTAGACGTGAATTAAAAAATAATTTGGACAATATCTCACATATTTTGAAATTTGTCAAAAATCTGTCTTTTTTCCTGACTCCGGACCTTATGTGAAAACTAAGAAAATCTGAAAAGTACGACAAAAATCAGACCAATTTTTTTTCACTTTTTTTGCCATAGTTCATGCATTTCACATGTCTAGACGTGAATTAAAAAATAATTTGGAAAATATCTGACATATTTTGAAATTTGTCAAAAATCTGTCTTTTTTCCTGACCCCGGACCTTATGTGAAAACTAAGAAAATCTGAAAAGTACGAAAAAAATCAGACCAATTTTTTTTCACTTTTTTTGCCATAGTTCATTCATTTCACATGTCTAGAAGTGATATAAAAAATAATTTGGACATTATCTGACATATTTTGAAATTTGTCAAAAATCTGTCTTTTTTCCTGACCCCGGACGTTATGTGAAAACTAAGAAAATCTGAAAAGTACGAAAAAAATCAGACCAATTTTTTTCACTTTTTTTTGCCATAGTTCATGCATTTCACATTTCTAGAAGTGAAATAAAAAATAATTTGGACAATATCTAACAGATTTTTAAATTTATTAAAAAATCTGTCTCTCATCCTGACCTCGAAAACTTAGAAAATCTGAAAAGTACGAAAAAAATCAGACCAATTTTTTTTCACTTTTTTTGCCATAGTTCATGCATTTCACATTTCTAGAAGTGAAACAAAAAATAATTTGGACAATATCTAACAGATTTTTAAATCTATTAAAACATCTGTCTCTCATCCTGACCGCGAAAACTAAGAAAATCTGAAAAGTACGAAAAAAATAAGACCAATTTTTTTTCACTTTTTTGCCATAGTTCATGCATTTCACATGTCTAGACGTGAATTAAAAAATAATTTGGACAATATCTAACAGATTTTTAAATTTATTAAAACATCTGTCTCTCATCCTGACCGCGAAAACTAAGAAAATCTGAAAAGTACGAAAAAAATCAGACCAATTTTTTTTCACTTTTTTTGCCATAGTTCATGCATTTCACATGTCTAGACGTGAATTAAAAAATAATTTGGACAATATCTCACATATTTTGAAATTTGTCAAAAATCTGTCTTTTTTCCTGACTCCGGACCTTATGTGAAAACTAAGAAAATCTGAAAAGTACGAAAAAAATCAGACCAATTTTTTTCACTTTTTTTGCCATAGTTCATGCATTTCACATTTCTAGAAGTGAAATAAAAAATAATTTGGACAATATCTAACAGATTTTTAAATTTATTAAAAAATCTGTCTCTCATCCTGACCTCGAAAACTTAGAAAATCTGAAAAGTACGAAAAAAATCAGACCAATTTTTTTTCACTTTTTTTGCCATAGTTCATGCATTTCACATTTCTAGAAGTGAAACAAAAAATAATTTGGACAATATCTAACAGATTTTTAAATCTATTAAAACATCTGTCTCTCATCCTGACCGCGAAAACTAAGAAAATCTGAAAAGTACGAAAAAAATAAGACCAATTTTTTTTCACTTTTTTGCCATAGTTCATGCATTTCACATGTCTAGACGTGAATTAAAAAATAATTTGGACAATATCTAACAGATTTTTAAATTTATTAAAACATCTGTCTCTCATCCTGACCGCGAAAACTAAGAAAATCTGAAAAGTACGAAAAAAATCAGACCAATTTTTTTTCACTTTTTTTGCCATAGTTCATGCATTTCACATGTCTAGACGTGAATTAAAAAATAATTTGGACAATATCTCACATATTTTGAAATTTGTCAAAAATCTGTCTTTTTTCCTGACTCCGGACCTTATGTGAAAACTAAGAAAATCTGAAAAGTACGACAAAAATCAGACCAATTTTTTTTCACTTTTTTTGCCATAGTTCATGCATTTCACATGTCTAGACGTGAATTAAAAAATAATTTGGACAATATCTAACAGATTTTTAAATTTATTAAAACATCTGTCTCTCATCCTGACCGCGAAAACTAAGAAAATCTGAAAAGTACGAAAAAAATAAGACCAATTTTTTTTCACTTTTTTGCCATAGTTCATGCATTTCACATGTCTAGACGTGAATTAAAAAATAATTTGGACAATATCTAACAGATTTTTAAATTTATTAAAACATCTGTCTCTCATCCTGACCGCGAAAACTAAGAAAATCTGAAAAGTACGAAAAAAATCAGACCAATTTTTTTTCACTTTTTTTGCCATAGTTCATGCATTTCACATGTCTAGACGTGAATTAAAAAATAATTTGGACAATATCTCACATATTTTGAAATTTGTCAAAAATCTGTCTTTTTTCCTGACTCCGGACCTTATGTGAAAACTAAGAAAATCTGAAAAGTACGACAAAAATCAGACCAATTTTTTTTCACTTTTTTTGCCATAGTTCATGCATTTCACATGTCTAGACGTGAATTAAAAAATAATTTGGAAAATATCTGACATATTTTGAAATTTGTCAAAAATCTGTCTTTTTTCCTGACCCCGGACCTTATGTGAAAACTAAGAAAATCTGAAAAGTACGAAAAAAATCAGACCAATTTTTTTTCACTTTTTTTGCCATAGTTCATTCATTTCACATGTCTAGAAGTGATATAAAAAATAATTTGGACATTATCTGACATATTTTGAAATTTGTCAAAAATCTGTCTTTTTTCCTGACCCCGGACGTTATGTGAAAACTAAGAAAATCTGAAAAGTACGAAAAAAATCAGACCAATTTTTTTCACTTTTTTTGCCATAGTTCATGCATTTCACATTTCTAGAAGTGAAATAAAAAATAATTTGGACAATATCTAACAGATTTTTAAATTTATTAAAAAATCTGTCTCTCATCCTGACCTCGAAAACTTAGAAAATCTGAAAAGTACGAAAAAAATCAGACCAATTTTTTTTCACTTTTTTTGCCATAGTTCATGCATTTCACATTTCTAGAAGTGAAACAAAAAATAATTTGGACAATATCTAACAGATTTTTAAATCTATTAAAACATCTGTCTCTCATCCTGACCGCGAAAACTAAGAAAATCTGAAAAGTACGAAAAAAATAAGACCAATTTTTTTTCACTTTTTTGCCATAGTTCATGCATTTCACATGTCTAGACGTGAATTAAAAAATAATTTGGACAATATCTGACATATTTTGAAATTTGTCAAAAATCTGTCTTTTTTCCTGACTCCGGACCTTATGTGAAAACTAAGAAAATCTGAAAAGTACGAAAAAAATCAGACCAATTTTTTTTCACTTTTTTTGCCATAGTTCATTCATTTCACATGTCTAGAAGTGAAATAAAAAATAATTTGGACAATATCTGACATATTTTGAAATTTGTCAAAAATCTGTCTTTTTTCCTGACCCCGGACGTTATGTGAAAACTAAGAAAATCTGAAAAGTACGAAAAAAATCAGACCAATTTTTTTTCACTTTTTTTGCCATAGTTCATGCATTTCACATGTCTAGACGTGAATTAAAAAATAATTTGGACAATATCTCACATATTTTGAAATTTGTCAAAAATCTGTCTTTTTTCCTGACTCCGGACCTTATGTGAAAACTAAGAAAATCTGAAAAGTACGAAAAAAATCAGACCAATTTTTTTCACTTTTTTTGCCATAGTTCATGCATTTCACATTTCTAGAAGTGAAATAAAAAATAATTTGGACAATATCTAACAGATTTTTAAATTTATCAAAAAATCTGTCTCTCATCCTGACCGCGAAAACTAAGAAAATCTGAAAAGTACGAAAAAAATAAGACCAATTTTTTTTCACTTTTTTGCCATAGTTCATGCATTTCACATGTCTAGACGTGAATTAAAAAATAATTTGGACAATATCTAACAGATTTTTAAATTTATTAAAACATCTGTCTCTCATCCTGACCGCGAAAACTAAGAAAATCTGAAAAGTACGAAAAAAATCAGACCAATTTTTTTTCACTTTTTTTGCCATAGTTCATGCATTTCACATGTCTAGACGTGAATTAAAAAATAATTTGGACAATATCTCACATATTTTGAAATTTGTCAAAAATCTGTCTTTTTTCCTGACTCCGGACCTTATGTGAAAACTAAGAAAATCTGAAAAGTACGAAAAAAATCAGACCAATTTTTTTCACTTTTTTTGCCATAGTTCATGCATTTCACATTTCTAGAAGTGAAATAAAAAATAATTTGGACAATATCTAACAGATTTTTAAATTTATTAAAACATCTGTCTCTCATCCTGACCGCGAAAACTAAGAAAATCTGAAAAGTACGAAAAAAATCAGACCAATTTTTTTTCACTTTTTTTCCCATAGTTCATGCATTTCACATGTCTAGAAGTGAAATAAAAAATAATTTGGACAATATCTAACAGATTTTTAAATTTATTAAAAAATCTGTCTCTCATCCTGACCGCGAAAACTAAGAAAATCTGAAAAGTACGAAAAAAATCAGACCAATTTTTTTTCACTTTTTTTGCCATAGTTCATGCATTTCACATGTCTAGACGTGAATTAAAAAATAATTTGGACAATATCTCACATATTTTGAAATTTGTCAAAAATCTGTCTTTTTTCCTGACTCCGGACCTTATGTGAAAACTAAGAAAATCTGAAAAGTACGAAAAAAATCAGACCAATTTTTTTCACTTTTTTTGCCATAGTTCATGCATTTCACATTTCTAGAAGTGAAATAAAAAATAATTTGGACAATATCTAACAGATTTTTAAATTTATTAAAAAATCTGTCTCTCATCCTGACCTCGAAAACTTAGAAAATCTGAAAAGTACGACAAAAATCAGACCAATTTTTTTTCACTTTTTTTGCCATAGTTCATGCATTTCACATGTCTAGACGTGAATTAAAAAATAATTTGGAAAATATCTGACATATTTTGAAATTTGTCAAAAATCTGTCTTTTTTCCTGACCCCGGACCTTATGTGAAAACTAAGAAAATCTGAAAAGTACGAAAAAAATCAGACCAATTTTTTTTCACTTTTTTTGCCATAGTTCATTCATTTCACATGTCTAGAAGTGATATAAAAAATAATTTGGACAATATCTGACATATTTTGAAATTTGTCAAAAATCTGTCTTTTTTCCTGACCCCGGACGTTATGTGAAAACTAAGAAAATCTGAAAAGTACGAAAAAAATAAGACCAATTTTTTTTCACTTTTTTTGCCATAGTTCATGCATTTCACATGTCTAGACGTGAATTAAAAAATAATTTGGACAATATCTAACAGATTTTTAAATTTATTAAAACATCTGTCTCTCATCCTGACCGCGAAAACTAAGAAAATCTGAAAAGTACGAAAAAAATCAGACCAATTTTTTTTCACTTTTTTTGCCATAGTTCATGCATTTCACATGTCTAGACGTGAATTAAAAAATAATTTGGACAATATCTCACATATTTTGAAATTTGTCAAAAATCTGTCTTTTTTCCTGACTCCGGACCTTATGTGAAAACTAAGAAAATCTGAAAAGTACGAAAAAAATCAGACCAATTTTTTTCACTTTTTTTGCCATAGTTCATGCATTTCACATTTCTAGAAGTGAAATAAAAAATAATTTGGACAATATCTAACAGATTTTTAAATTTATTAAAAAATCTGTCTCTCATCCTGACCTCGAAAACTTAGAAAATCTGAAAAGTACGAAAAAAATCAGACCAATATTTTTTCACTTTTTTTGCCATAGTTCATGCATTTCACATTTCTAGAAGTGAAACAAAAAATAATTTGGACAATATCTAACAGATTTTTAAATCTATTAAAACATCTGTCTCTCATCCTGACCGCGAAAACTAAGAAAATCTGAAAAGTACGAAAAAAATCAGACCAATTTTTTTTCACTTTTTTTCCCATAGTTCATGCATTTCACATGTCTAGAAGTGAAATAAAAAATAATTTGGACAATATCTAACAGATTTTTAAATTTATCAAAAAATCTGTCTCTCATCCTGACCGCGAAAACTAAGAAAATCTGAAAAGTACGAAAAAAATAAGACCAATTTTTTTTCACTTTTTTGCCATAGTTCATGCATTTCACATGTCTAGACGTGAATTAAAAAATAATTTGGACAATATCTAACAGATTTTTAAATTTATTAAAACATCTGTCTCTCATCCTGACCGCGAAAAC
The DNA here is from genome assembly GCF_018492685.1 of Alosa sapidissima. Lineage (NCBI taxonomy): Eukaryota > Metazoa > Chordata > Actinopteri > Clupeiformes > Clupeidae > Alosa > Alosa sapidissima. The sequence goes on from NC_055973.1 coordinate 110,386, forward strand.
TAAGAAAATCTGAAAAGTACGAAAAAAATCAGACCAATTTTTTTTCACTTTTTTTGCCATAGTTCATGCATTTCACATGTCTAGACGTGAATTAAAAAATAATTTGGACAATATCTCACATATTTTGAAATTTGTCAAAAATCTGTCTTTTTTCCTGACTCCGGACCTTATGTGAAAACTAAGAAAATCTGAAAAGTACGAAAAAAATCAGACCAATTTTTTTCACTTTTTTTGCCATAGTTCATGCATTTCACATTTCTAGAAGTGAAATAAAAAATAATTTGGACAATATCTAACAGATTTTTAAATTTATTAAAAAATCTGTCTCTCATCCTGACCTCGAAAACTTAGAAAATCTGAAAAGTACGAAAAAAATCAGACCAATTTTTTTTCACTTTTTTTGCCATAGTTCATGCATTTCACATGTCAAGACGTGAATTAAAAAATAATTTGGAAAATATCTGACATATTTTGAAATTTGTCAAAAATCTGTCTTTTTTCCTGACCCCGGACCTTATGTGAAAACTAAGAAAATCTGAAAAGTACGAAAAAAATCAGTCCAATTTTTTTTCACTTTTTTTGCCATAGTTCATTCATTTCACATGTCTAGAAGTGAAATAAAAAATAATTTGGACAATATCTGACATATTTTGAAATTTGTCAAAAATCTGTCTTTTTTCCTGACTCCGGACCTTATGTGAAAACTAAGAAAATCTGAAAAGTACGAAAAAAATCAGACCAATTTTTTTCACTTTTTTGCCATAGTTCATGCATTTCACATTTCTAGAAGTGAAATAAAAAATAATTTGGACAATATCTAACAGATTTTTAAATTTATCAAAAAATCTGTCTCTCATCCTGACCGCGAAAACTAAGAAAATCTGAAAAGTACGAAAAAAATAAGACCAATTTTTTTTCACTTTTTTGCCATAGTTCATGCATTTCACATGTCTAGACGTGAATTAAAAAATAATTTGGACAATATCTAACAGATTTTTAAATTTATTAAAACATCTGTCTCTCATCCTGACCGCGAAAACTAAGAAAATCTGAAAAGTACGAAAAAAATCAGACCAATTTTTTTTCACTTTTTTTGCCATAGTTCATGCATTTCACATGTCTAGACGTGAATTAAAAAATAATTTGGACAATATCTCACATATTTTGAAATTTGTCAAAAATCTGTCTTTTTTCCTGACTCCGGACCTTATGTGAAAACTAAGAAAATCTGAAAAGTACGACAAAAATCAGACCAATTTTTTTTCACTTTTTTTGCCATAGTTCATGCATTTCACATGTCTAGACGTGAATTAAAAAATAATTTGGAAAATATCTGACATATTTTGAAATTTGTCAAAAATCTGTCTTTTTTCCTGACCCCGGACCTTATGTGAAAACTAAGAAAATCTGAAAAGTACGAAAAAAATCAGACCAATTTTTTTTCACTTTTTTTGCCATAGTTCATTCATTTCACATGTCTAGAAGTGATATAAAAAATAATTTGGACATTATCTGACATATTTTGAAATTTGTCAAAAATCTGTCTTTTTTCCTGACCCCGGACGTTATGTGAAAACTAAGAAAATCTGAAAAGTACGAAAAAAATCAGACCAATTTTTTTCACTTTTTTTGCCATAGTTCATGCATTTCACATTTCTAGAAGTGAAATAAAAAATAATTTGGACAATATCTAACAGATTTTTAAATTTATTAAAAAATCTGTCTCTCATCCTGACCTCGAAAACTTAGAAAATCTGAAAAGTACGAAAAAAATCAGACCAATTTTTTTTCACTTTTTTTGCCATAGTTCATGCATTTCACATTTCTAGAAGTGAAACAAAAAATAATTTGGACAATATCTAACAGATTTTTAAATCTATTAAAACATCTGTCTCTCATCCTGACCGCGAAAACTAAGAAAATCTGAAAAGTACGAAAAAAATAAGACCAATTTTTTTTCACTTTTTTGCCATAGTTCATGCATTTCACATGTCTAGACGTGAATTAAAAAATAATTTGGACAATATCTAACAGATTTTTAAATTTATTAAAACATCTGTCTCTCATCCTGACCGCGAAAACTAAGAAAATCTGAAAAGTACGAAAAAAATAAGACCAATTTTTTTTCACTTTTTTGCCATAGTTCATGCATTTCACATGTCTAGACGTGAATTAAAAAATAATTTGGACAATATCTAACAGATTTTTAAATTTATTAAAACATCTGTCTCTCATCCTGACCGCGAAAACTAAGAAAATCTGAAAAGTACGAAAAAAATCAGACCAATTTTTTTTCACTTTTTTTGCCATAGTTCATGCATTTCACATGTCTAGACGTGAATTAAAAAATAATTTGGACAATATCTCACATATTTTGAAATTTGTCAAAAATCTGTCTTTTTTCCTGACTCCGGACCTTATGTGAAAACTAAGAAAATCTGAAAAGTACGACAAAAATCAGACCAATTTTTTTTCACTTTTTTTGCCATAGTTCATGCATTTCACATGTCTAGACGTGAATTAAAAAATAATTTGGACAATATCTAACAGATTTTTAAATTTATTAAAACATCTGTCTCTCATCCTGACCGCGAAAACTAAGAAAATCTGAAAAGTACGAAAAAAATAAGACCAATTTTTTTTCACTTTTTTGCCATAGTTCATGCATTTCACATGTCTAGACGTGAATTAAAAAATAATTTGGACAATATCTAACAGATTTTTAAATTTATTAAAACATCTGTCTCTCATCCTGACCGCGAAAACTAAGAAAATCTGAAAAGTACGAAAAAAATCAGACCAATTTTTTTTCACTTTTTTTGCCATAGTTCATGCATTTCACATGTCTAGACGTGAATTAAAAAATAATTTGGACAATATCTCACATATTTTGAAATTTGTCAAAAATCTGTCTTTTTTCCTGACTCCGGACCTTATGTGAAAACTAAGAAAATCTGAAAAGTACGACAAAAATCAGACCAATTTTTTTTCACTTTTTTTGCCATAGTTCATGCATTTCACATGTCTAGACGTGAATTAAAAAATAATTTGGAAAATATCTGACATATTTTGAAATTTGTCAAAAATCTGTCTTTTTTCCTGACCCCGGACCTTATGTGAAAACTAAGAAAATCTGAAAAGTACGAAAAAAATCAGACCAATTTTTTTTCACTTTTTTTGCCATAGTTCATTCATTTCACATGTCTAGAAGTGATATAAAAAATAATTTGGACATTATCTGACATATTTTGAAATTTGTCAAAAATCTGTCTTTTTTCCTGACCCCGGACGTTATGTGAAAACTAAGAAAATCTGAAAAGTACGAAAAAAATCAGACCAATTTTTTTCACTTTTTTTGCCATAGTTCATGCATTTCACATTTCTAGAAGTGAAATAAAAAATAATTTGGACAATATCTAACAGATTTTTAAATTTATTAAAAAATCTGTCTCTCATCCTGACCTCGAAAACTTAGAAAATCTGAAAAGTACGAAAAAAATCAGACCAATTTTTTTTCACTTTTTTTGCCATAGTTCATGCATTTCACATTTCTAGAAGTGAAACAAAAAATAATTTGGACAATATCTAACAGATTTTTAAATCTATTAAAACATCTGTCTCTCATCCTGACCGCGAAAACTAAGAAAATCTGAAAAGTACGAAAAAAATAAGACCAATTTTTTTTCACTTTTTTGCCATAGTTCATGCATTTCACATGTCTAGACGTGAATTAAAAAATAATTTGGACAATATCTAACAGATTTTTAAATTTATTAAAACATCTGTCTCTCATCCTGACCGCGAAAACTAAGAAAATCTGAAAAGTACGAAAAAAATCAGACCAATTTTTTTTCACTTTTTTTGCCATAGTTCATGCATTTCACATGTCTAGACGTGAATTAAAAAATAATTTGGACAATATCTCACATATTTTGAAATTTGTCAAAAATCTGTCTTTTTTCCTGACTCCGGACCTTATGTGAAAACTAAGAAAATCTGAAAAGTACGACAAAAATCAGACCAATTTTTTTTCACTTTTTTTGCCATAGTTCATGCATTTCACATGTCTAGACGTGAATTAAAAAATAATTTGGACAATATCTAACAGATTTTTAAATTTATTAAAACATCTGTCTCTCATCCTGACCGCGAAAACTAAGAAAATCTGAAAAGTACGAAAAAAATAAGACCAATTTTTTTTCACTTTTTTGCCATAGTTCATGCATTTCACATGTCTAGACGTGAATTAAAAAATAATTTGGACAATATCTAACAGATTTTTAAATTTATTAAAACATCTGTCTCTCATCCTGACCGCGAAAACTAAGAAAATCTGAAAAGTACGAAAAAAATCAGACCAATTTTTTTTCACTTTTTTTGCCATAGTTCATGCATTTCACATGTCTAGACGTGAATTAAAAAATAATTTGGACAATATCTCACATATTTTGAAATTTGTCAAAAATCTGTCTTTTTTCCTGACTCCGGACCTTATGTGAAAACTAAGAAAATCTGAAAAGTACGACAAAAATCAGACCAATTTTTTTTCACTTTTTTTGCCATAGTTCATGCATTTCACATGTCTAGACGTGAATTAAAAAATAATTTGGAAAATATCTGACATATTTTGAAATTTGTCAAAAATCTGTCTTTTTTCCTGACCCCGGACCTTATGTGAAAACTAAGAAAATCTGAAAAGTACGAAAAAAATCAGACCAATTTTTTTTCACTTTTTTTGCCATAGTTCATTCATTTCACATGTCTAGAAGTGATATAAAAAATAATTTGGACATTATCTGACATATTTTGAAATTTGTCAAAAATCTGTCTTTTTTCCTGACCCCGGACGTTATGTGAAAACTAAGAAAATCTGAAAAGTACGAAAAAAATCAGACCAATTTTTTTCACTTTTTTTGCCATAGTTCATGCATTTCACATTTCTAGAAGTGAAATAAAAAATAATTTGGACAATATCTAACAGATTTTTAAATTTATTAAAAAATCTGTCTCTCATCCTGACCTCGAAAACTTAGAAAATCTGAAAAGTACGAAAAAAATCAGACCAATTTTTTTTCACTTTTTTTGCCATAGTTCATGCATTTCACATTTCTAGAAGTGAAACAAAAAATAATTTGGACAATATCTAACAGATTTTTAAATCTATTAAAACATCTGTCTCTCATCCTGACCGCGAAAACTAAGAAAATCTGAAAAGTACGAAAAAAATCAGACCAATTTTTTTTCACTTTTTTTCCCATAGTTCATGCATTTCACATGTCTAGAAGTGAAATAAAAAATAATTTGGACAATATCTAACAGATTTTTAAATTTATCAAAAAATCTGTCTCTCATCCTGACCGCGAAAACTAAGAAAATCTGAAAAGTACGAAAAAAATAAGACCAATTTTTTTTCACTTTTTTGCCATAGTTCATGCATTTCACATGTCTAGACGTGAATTAAAAAATAATTTGGACAATATCTAACAGATTTTTAAATTTATTAAAACATCTGTCTCTCATCCTGACCGCGAAAACTAAGAAAATCTGAAAAGTACGAAAAAAATCAGACCAATTTTTTTTCACTTTTTTTGCCATAGTTCATGCATTTCACATGTCAAGACGTGAATTAAAAAATAATTTGGAAAATATCTGACATATTTTGAAATTTGTCAAAAATCTGTCTTTTTTCCTGACCCCGGACCTTATGTGAAAACTAAGAAAATCTGAAAAGTACGAAAAAAATCAGACCAATTTTTTTTCACTTTTTTTGCCATAGTTCATTCATTTCACATGTCTAGAAGTGAAATAAAAAATAATTTGGACAATATCTGACATATTTTGAAATTTGTCAAAAATCTGTCTTTTTTCCTGACTCCGGACCTTATGTGAAAACTAAGAAAATCTGAAAAGTACGAAAAAAATCAGACCAATTTTTTTTCACTTTTTTTGCCATAGTTCATTCATTTCACATGTCTAGAAGTGAAATAAAAAATAATTTGGACAATATCTGACATATTTTGAAATTTGTCAAAAATCTGTCTTTTTTCCTGACCCCGGACGTTATGTGAAAACTAAGAAAATCTGAAAAGTACGAAAAAAATAAGACCAATTTTTTTTCACTTTTTTGCCATAGTTCATGCATTTCACATGTCTAGACGTGAATTAAAAAATAATTTGGACAATATCTAACAGATTTTTAAATTTATTAAAACATCTGTCTCTCATCCTGACCGCGAAAACTAAGAAAATCTGAAAAGTACGAAAAAAATCAGACCAATTTTTTTTCACTTTTTTTCCCATAGTTCATGCATTTCACATGTCTAGAAGTGAAATAAAAAATAATTTGGACAATATCTAACAGATTTTTAAATTTATTAAAAAATCTGTCTCTCATCCTGACCGCGAAAACTAAGAAAATCTGAAAAGTACGAAAAAAATCAGACCAATTTTTTTTCACTTTTTTTGCCATAGTTCATGCATTTCACATGTCTAGACGTGAATTAAAAAATAATTTGGACAATATCTCACATATTTTGAAATTTGTCAAAAATCTGTCTTTTTTCCTGACTCCGGACCTTATGTGAAAACTAAGAAAATCTGAAAAGTACGAAAAAAATCAGACCAATTTTTTTCACTTTTTTTGCCATAGTTCATGCATTTCACATTTCTAGAAGTGAAATAAAAAATAATTTGGACAATATCTAACAGATTTTTAAATTTATTAAAACATCTGTCTCTCATCCTGACCGCGAAAACTAAGAAAATCTGAAAAGTACGAAAAAAATCAGACCAATTTTTTTTCACTTTTTTTGCCATAGTTCATTCATTTCACATGTCTAGAAGTGAAATAAAAAATAATTTGGACAATATCAGACATATTTTGAAATTTGTCAAAAATCTGTCTTTTTTCCTGACTCCGGACCTTATGTGAAAACTAAGAAAATCTGAAAAGTACGAAAAAAATCAGACCAATTTTTTTCACTTTTTTGGCCATAGTTCATGCATTTCACATTTCTAGAAGTGAAATAAAAAATAATTTGGACAATATCTAACAGATTTTTAAATTTATCAAAAAATCTGTCTCTCATCCTGACCGCGAAAACTAAGAAAATCTGAAAAGTACGAAAAAAATAAGACCAATTTTTTTTCACTTTTTTGCCATAGTTCATGCATTTCACATGTCTAGACGTGAATTAAAAAATAATTTGGACAATATCTAACAGATTTTTAAATTTATTAAAACATCTGTCTCTCATCCTGACCGCGAAAACTAAGAAAATCTGAAAAGTACGAAAAAAATCAGACCAATTTTTTTTCACTTTTTTTGCCATAGTTCATGCATTTCACATGTCTAGACGTGAATTAAAAAATAATTTGGACAATATCTCACATATTTTGAAATTTGTCAAAAATCTGTCTTTTTTCCTGACTCCGGACCTTATGTGAAAACTAAGAAAATCTGAAAAGTACGAAAAAAATCAGACCAATTTTTTTCACTTTTTTTGCCATAGTTCATGCATTTCACATTTCTAGAAGTGAAATAAAAAATAATTTGGACAATATCTAACAGATTTTTAAATTTATTAAAACATCTGTCTCTCATCCTGACCGCGAAAACTAAGAAAATCTGAAAAGTACGAAAAAAATCAGACCAATTTTTTTTCACTTTTTTTGCCATAGTTCATGCATTTCACATGTCTAGACGTGAATTAAAAAATAATTTGGACAATATCTCACATATTTTGAAATTTGTCAAAAATCTGTCTTTTTTCCTGACTCCGGACCTTATGTGAAAACTAAGAAAATCTGAAAAGTACGAAAAAAATCAGACCAATTTTTTTCACTTTTTTTGCCATAGTTCATGCATTTCACATTTCTAGAAGTGAAATAAAAAATAATTTGGACAATATCTAACAGATTTTTAAATTTATTAAAAAATCTGTCTCTCATCCTGACCTCGAAAACTTAGAAAATCTGAAAAGTACGAAAAAAATCAGACCAATTTTTTTTCACTTTTTTTGCCATAGTTCATTCATTTCACATGTCTAGAAGTGAAATAAAAAATAATTTAGACAATATCTGACATATTTTGAAATTTGTCAAAAATCTGTCTTTTTTCCTGACTCCGGACCTTATGTGAAAACTAAGAAAATCTGAAAAGTACGAAAAAAATCAGACCAATTTTTTTCACTTTTTTTACCATAGTTCATGCATTTCACATTTCTAGAAGTGAAATAAAAAATAATTTGGACAATATCTAACAGATTTTTAAATTTATTAAAAAATCTGTCTCTCATCCTGACCTCGAAAACTTAGAAAATCTGAAAAGTACGACAAAAATCAGACCAATTTTTTTTCACTTTTTTTGCCATAGTTCATGCATTTCACATGTCTAGACGTGAATTAAAAAATAATTTGGAAAATATCTGACATATTTTGAAATTTGTCAAAAATCTGTCTTTTTTCCTGACCCCGGACCTTATGTGAAAACTAAGAAAATCTGAAAAGTACGAAAAAAATCAGACCAATTTTTTTTCACTTTTTTTGCCATAGTTCATTCATTTCACATGTCTAGAAGTGAAATAAAAAATAATTTGGACAATATCTGACATATTTTGAAATTTGTCAAAAATCTGTCTTTTTTCCTGACCCCGGACCTTATGTGAAAACTAAGAAAATCTGAAAAGTACGAAAAAAATCAGACCAATTTTTTTTCACTTTTTTTGCCATAGTTCATTCATTTCACATGTCTAGAAGTGAAATAAAAAATAATTTGGACAATATCTGACATATTTTGAAATTTGTCAAAAATCTGTCTTTTTTCCTGACCCCGGACGTTATGTGAAAACTAAGAAAATCTGAAAAGTACGAAAAAAATAAGACCAATTTTTTTTCACTTTTTTGCCATAGTTCATGCATTTCACATGTCTAGACGTGAATTAAAAAATAATTTGGACAATATCTAACAGATTTTTAAATTTATTAAAACATCTGTCTCTCATCCTGACCGCGAAAACTAAGAAAATCTGAAAAGTACGAAAAAAATCAGACCAATTTTTTTTCACTTTTTTTCCCATAGTTCATGCATTTCACATGTCTAGAAGTGAAATAAAAAATAATTTGGACAATATCTAACAGATTTTTAAATTTATTAAAAAATCTGTCTCTCATCCTGACCGCGAAAACTAAGAAAATCTGAAAAGTACGAAAAAAATCAGACCAATTTTTTTTCACTTTTTTTGCCATAGTTAATGCATTTCACATGTCTAGACGTGAATTAAAAAATAATTTGGACAATATCTCACATATTTTGAAATTTGTCAAAAATCTGTCTTTTTTCCTGACTCCGGACCTTATGTGAAAACTAAGAAAATCTGAAAAGTACTAAAAAAATCAGACCAATTTTTTTCACTTTTTTTGCCATAGTTCATGCATTTCACATTTCTAGAAGTGAAATAAAAAATAATTTGGACAATATCTAACAGATTTTTAAATTTATTAAAACATCTGTCTCTCATCCTGACCGCGAAAACTAAGAAAATCTGAAAAGTACGAAAAAAATCAGACCAATTTTTTTTCACTTTTTTTGCCATAGTTCATGCATTTCACATGTCTAGACGTGAATTAAAAAATAATTTGGACAATATCTCACATATTTTGAAATTTGTCAAAAATCTGTCTTTTTTCCTGACTCCGGACCTTATGTGAAAACTAAGAAAATCTGAAAAGTACGAAAAAAATCAGACCAATTTTTTTCACTTTTTTTGCCATAGTTCATGCATTTCACATTTCTAGAAGTGAAATAAAAAATAATTTGGACAATATCTAACAGATTTTTAAATTTATTAAAAAATCTGTCTCTCATCCTGACCTCGAAAACTTAGAAAATCTGAAAAGTACGAAAAAAATCAGACCAATTTTTTTTCACTTTTTTTGCCATAGTTCATGCATTTCACATGTCTAGACGTGAATTAAAAAATAATTTGGAAAATATCTGACATATTTTGAAATTTGTCAAAAATCTGTCTTTTTTCCTGACCCCGGACCTTATGTGAAAACTAAGAAAATCTGAAAAGTACGAAAAAAATAAGACCAATTTTTTTTCACTTTTTTTGCCATAGTTCATGCATTTCACATGTCTAGACGTGAATTAAAAAATAATTTGGACAATATCTAACAGATTTTTAAATTTATTAAAAAATCTGTCTCTCATCCTGACCTCGAAAACTTAGAAAATCTGAAAAGTACGAAAAAAATCAGACCAATTTTTTTTCACTTTTTTTGCCATAGTTCATTCATTTCACATGTCTAGAAGTGAAATAAAAAATAATTTAGACAATATCTGACATATTTTGAAATTTGTCAAAAATCTGTCTTTTTTCCTGACTCCGGACCTTATGTGAAAACTAAGAAAATCTGAAAAGTACGAAAAAAATCAGACCAATTTTTTTCACTTTTTTTGCCATAGTTCATGCATTTCACATTTCTAGAAGTGAAATAAAAAATAATTTGGACAATATCTAACAGATTTTTAAATTTATTAAAACATCTGTCTCTCATCCTGACCGCGAAAACTAAGAAAATCTGAAAAGTACGAAAAAAATCAGACCAATTTTTTTTCACTTTTTTTGCCAGAGTTCATGCATTTCACATGTCTAGACGTGAATTAAAAAATAATTTGGACAATATCTCACATATTTTGAAATTTGTCAAAAATCTGTCTTTTTTCCTGACTCCGGACCTTATGTGAAAACTAAGAAAATCTGAAAAGTACGAAAAAAATCAGACCAATTTTTTTCACTTTTTTTGCCATAGTTCATGCATTTCACATTTCTAGAAGTGAAATAAAAAATAATTTGGACAATATCTAACAGATTTTTAAATTTATTAAAAAATCTGTCTCTCATCCTGACCTCGAAAACTTAGAAAATCTTAAAAGTACGAAAAAAATCAGACCAATTTTTTTTCACTTTTTTTGCCATAGTTCATGCATTTCACATGTCTAGACGTGAATTAAAAAATAATTTGGAAAATATCTGACATATTTTGAAATTTGTCAAAAATCTGTCTTTTTTCCTGACCCCGGACCTTATGTGAAAACTAAGAAAATCTGAAAAGTACGAAAAAAATCAGACCAATTTTTTTTCACTTTTTTTGCCATAGTTCATTCATTTCACATGTCTAGAAGTGATATAAAAAATAATTTGGACATTATCTGACATATTTTGAAATTTGTCAAAAATCTGTCTTTTTTCCTGACCCCGGACGTTATGTGAAAACTAAGAAAATCTGAAAAGTACGAAAAAAATCAGACCAATTTTTTTCACTTTTTTTGCCATAGTTCATGCATTTCACATTTCTAGAAGTGAAATAAAAAATAATTTGGACAATATCTGACATATTTTGAAATTTGTCAAAAATCTGTCTTTTTTCCTGACCCCGGACGTTATGTGAAAACTAAGAAAATCTGAAAAGTACGAAAAAAATAAGACCAATTTTTTTTCACTTTTTTGCCATAGTTCATGCATTTCACATGTCTAGACGTGAATTAAAAAATAATTTGGACAATATCTAACAGATTTTTAAATTTATTAAAACATCTGTCTCTCATCCTGACCGCGAAAACTAAGAAAATCTGAAAAGTACGAAAAAAATCAGACCAATTTTTTTTCACTTTTTTTCCCATAGTTCATGCATTTCACATGTCTAGAAGTGAAATAAAAAATAATTTGGACAATATCTAACAGATTTTTAAATTTATTAAAAAATCTGTCTCTCATCCTGACCGCGAAAACTAAGAAAATCTGAAAAGTACGAAAAAAATCAGACCAATTTTTTTTCACTTTTTTTGCCATAGTTAATGCATTTCACATGTCTAGACGTGAATTAAAAAATAATTTGGACAATATCTCACATATTTTGAAATTTGTCAAAAATCTGTCTTTTTTCCTGACTCCGGACCTTATGTGAAAACTAAGAAAATCTGAAAAGTACTAAAAAAATCAGACCAATTTTTTTCACTTTTTTTGCCATAGTTCATGCATTTCACATTTCTAGAAGTGAAATAAAAAATAATTTGGACAATATCTAACAGATTTTTAAATTTATTAAAACATCTGTCTCTCATCCTGACCGCGAAAACTAAGAAAATCTGAAAAGTACGAAAAAAATCAGACCAATTTTTTTTCACTTTTTTTGCCATAGTTCATGCATTTCACATGTCTAGACGTGAATTAAAAAATAATTTGGACAATATCTCACATATTTTGAAATTTGTCAAAAATCTGTCTTTTTTCCTGACTCCGGACCTTATGTGAAAACTAAGAAAATCTGAAAAGTACGAAAAAAATCAGACCAATTTTTTTCACTTTTTTTGCCATAGTTCATGCATTTCACATTTCTAGAAGTGAAATAAAAAATAATTTGGACAATATCTAACAGATTTTTAAATTTATTAAAAAATCTGTCTCTCATCCTGACCTCGAAAACTTAGAAAATCTGAAAAGTACGAAAAAAATCAGACCAATTTTTTTTCACTTTTTTTGCCATAGTTCATGCATTTCACATGTCTAGACGTGAATTAAAAAATAATTTGGAAAATATCTGACATATTTTGAAATTTGTCAAAAATCTGTCTTTTTTCCTGACCCCGGACCTTATGTGAAAACTAAGAAAATCTGAAAAGTACGAAAAAAATAAGACCAATTTTTTTTCACTTTTTTTGCCATAGTTCATGCATTTCACATGTCTAGACGTGAATTAAAAAATAATTTGGACAATATCTAACAGATTTTTAAATTTATTAAAAAATCTGTCTCTCATCCTGACCTCGAAAACTTAGAAAATCTGAAAAGTACGAAAAAAATCAGACCAATTTTTTTTCACTTTTTTTGCCATAGTTCATTCATTTCACATGTCTAGAAGTGAAATAAAAAATAATTTAGACAATATCTGACATATTTTGAAATTTGTCAAAAATCTGTCTTTTTTCCTGACTCCGGACCTTATGTGAAAACTAAGAAAATCTGAAAAGTACGAAAAAAATCAGACCAATTTTTTTCACTTTTTTTGCCATAGTTCATGCATTTCACATTTCTAGAAGTGAAATAAAAAATAATTTGGACAATATCTAACAGATTTTTAAATTTATTAAAACATCTGTCTCTCATCCTGACCGCGAAAACTAAGAAAATCTGAAAAGTACGAAAAAAATCAGACCAATTTTTTTTCACTTTTTTTGCCAGAGTTCATGCATTTCACATGTCTAGACGTGAATTAAAAAATAATTTGGACAATATCTCACATATTTTGAAATTTGTCAAAAATCTGTCTTTTTTCCTGACTCCGGACCTTATGTGAAAACTAAGAAAATCTGAAAAGTACGAAAAAAATCAGACCAATTTTTTTCACTTTTTTTGCCATAGTTCATGCATTTCACATTTCTAGAAGTGAAATAAAAAATAATTTGGACAATATCTAACAGATTTTTAAATTTATTAAAAAATCTGTCTCTCATCCTGACCTCGAAAACTTAGAAAATCTTAAAAGTACGAAAAAAATCAGACCAATTTTTTTTCACTTTTTTTGCCATAGTTCATGCATTTCACATGTCTAGACGTGAATTAAAAAATAATTTGGAAAATATCTGACATATTTTGAAATTTGTCAAAAATCTGTCTTTTTTCCTGACCCCGGACCTTATGTGAAAACTAAGAAAATCTGAAAAGTACGAAAAAAATCAGACCAATTTTTTTTCACTTTTTTTGCCATAGTTCATTCATTTCACATGTCTAGAAGTGAAATAAAAAATAATTTGGACAATATCTGACATATTTTGAAATTTGTCAAAAATCTGTCTTTTTTCCTGACCCCGGACGTTATGTGAAAACTAAGAAAATCTGAAAAGTACGAAAAAAATAAGACCAATTTTTTTTCACTTTTTTTGCCATAGTTCATGCATTTCACATGTCTAGACGTGAATTAAAAAATAATTTGGACAATATCTAACAGATTTTTAAATTTATTAAAAAATCTGTCTCTCATCCTGACCTCGAAAACTTAGAAAATCTGAAAAGTACGAAAAAAATCAGACCAATTTTTTTTCACTTTTTTTGCCATAGTTCATTCATTTCACATGTCTAGAAGTGAAATAAAAAATAATTTGGAAAATATCTGACATATTTTGAAATTTGTCAAAAATCTGTCTTTTTTCCTGACCCCGGACCTTATGTGAAAACTAAGAAAATCTGAAAAGTACGAAAAAAATCAGACCAATTTTTTTTCACTTTTTTTGCCATAGTTCATTCATTTCACATGTCTAGAAGTGAAATAAAAAATAATTTGGACAATATCTGACATATTTTGAAATTTGTCAAAAATCTGTCTTTTTTCCTGACCCCGGACGTTATGTGAAAACTAAGAAAATCTGAAAAGTACGAAAAAAATAAGACCAATTTTTTTTCACTTTTTTGCCATAGTTCATGCATTTCACATGTCTAGACGTGAATTAAAAAATAATTTGGACAATATCTAACAGATTTTTAAATTTATTAAAACATCTGTCTCTCATCCTGACCGCGAAAACTAAGAAAATCTGAAAAGTACGAAAAAAATCAGACCAATTTTTTTTCACTTTTTTTCCCATAGTTCATGCATTTCACATGTCTAGAAGTGAAATAAAAAATAATTTGGACAATATCTAACAGATTTTTAAATTTATTAAAAAATCTGTCTCTCATCCTGACCGCGAAAACTAAGAAAATCTGAAAAGTACGAAAAAAATCAGACCAATTTTTTTTCACTTTTTTTGCCATAGTTAATGCATTTCACATGTCTAGACGTGAATTAAAAAATAATTTGGACAATATCTCACATATTTTGAAATTTGTCAAAAATCTGTCTTTTTTCCTGACTCCGGACCTTATGTGAAAACTAAGAAAATCTGAAAAGTACTAAAAAAATCAGACCAATTTTTTTCACTTTTTTTGCCATAGTTCATGCATTTCACATTTCTAGAAGTGAAATAAAAAATAATTTGGACAATATCTAACAGATTTTTAAATTTATTAAAACATCTGTCTCTCATCCTGACCGCGAAAACTAAGAAAATCTGAAAAGTACGAAAAAAATCAGACCAATTTTTTTTCACTTTTTTTGCCATAGTTCATGCATTTCACATGTCTAGACGTGAATTAAAAAATAATTTGGACAATATCTCACATATTTTGAAATTTGTCAAAAATCTGTCTTTTTTCCTGACTCCGGACCTTATGTGAAAACTAAGAAAATCTGAAAAGTACGAAAAAAATCAGACCAATTTTTTTCACTTTTTTTGCCATAGTTCATGCATTTCACATTTCTAGAAGTGAAATAAAAAATAATTTGGACAATATCTAACAGATTTTTAAATTTATTAAAAAATCTGTCTCTCATCCTGACCTCGAAAACTTAGAAAATCTGAAAAGTACGAAAAAAATCAGACCAATTTTTTTTCACTTTTTTTGCCATAGTTCATTCATTTCACATGTCTAGAAGTGAAATAAAAAATAATTTAGACAATATCTGACATATTTTGAAATTTGTCAAAAATCTGTCTTTTTTCCTGACTCCGGACCTTATGTGAAAACTAAGAAAATCTGAAAAGTACGAAAAAAATCAGACCAATTTTTTTCACTTTTTTTGCCATAGTTCATGCATTTCACATTTCTAGAAGTGAAATAAAAAATAATTTGGACAATATCTAACAGATTTTTAAATTTATTAAAACATCTGTCTCTCATCCTGACCGCGAAAACTAAGAAAATCTGAAAAGTACGAAAAAAATCAGACCAATTTTTTTTCACTTTTTTTGCCAGAGTTCATGCATTTCACATGTCTAGACGTGAATTAAAAAATAATTTGGACAATATCTCACATATTTTGAAATTTGTCAAAAATCTGTCTTTTTTCCTGACTCCGGACCTTATGTGAAAACTAAGAAAATCTGAAAAGTACGAAAAAAATCAGACCAATTTTTTTCACTTTTTTTGCCATAGTTCATGCATTTCACATTTCTAGAAGTGAAATAAAAAATAATTTGGACAATATCTAACAGATTTTTAAATTTATTAAAAAATCTGTCTCTCATCCTGACCTCGAAAACTTAGAAAATCTTAAAAGTACGAAAAAAATCAGACCAATTTTTTTTCACTTTTTTTGCCATAGTTCATGCATTTCACATGTCTAGACGTGAATTAAAAAATAATTTGGAAAATATCTGACATATTTTGAAATTTGTCAAAAATCTGTCTTTTTTCCTGACCCCGGACCTTATGTGAAAACTAAGAAAATCTGAAAAGTACGAAAAAAATCAGACCAATTTTTTTTCACTTTTTTTGCCATAGTTCATTCATTTCACATGTCTAGAAGTGAAATAAAAAATAATTTGGACAATATCTGACATATTTTGAAATTTGTCAAAAATCTGTCTTTTTTCCTGACCCCGGACGTTATGTGAAAACTAAGAAAATCTGAAAAGTACGAAAAAAATAAGACCAATTTTTTTTCACTTTTTTTGCCATAGTTCATGCATTTCACATGTCTAGACGTGAATTAAAAAATAATTTGGACAATATCTAACAGATTTTTAAATTTATTAAAAAATCTGTCTCTCATCCTGACCTCGAAAACTTAGAAAATCTGAAAAGTACGAAAAAAATCAGACCAATTTTTTTTCACTTTTTTTGCCATAGTTCATTCATTTCACATGTCTAGAAGTGAAATAAAAAATAATTTGGAAAATATCTGACATATTTTGAAATTTGTCAAAAATCTGTCTTTTTTCCTGACCCCGGACCTTATGTGAAAACTAAGAAAATCTGAAAAGTACGAAAAAAATCAGACCAATTTTTTTTCACTTTTTTTGCCATAGTTCATTCATTTCACATGTCTAGAAGTGAAATAAAAAATAATTTGGACAATATCTGACATATTTTGAAATTTGTCAAAAATCTGTCTTTTTTCCTGACCCCGGACCTTATGTGAAAACTAAGAAAATCTGAAAAGTACGAAAAAAATCAGACCAATTTTTTTTCACTTTTTTTGCCATAGTTCATTCATTTCACATGTCTAGAAGTGAAATAAAAAATAATTTGGACAATATCTGACATATTTTGAAATTTGTCAAAAATCTGTCTTTTTTCCTGACCCCGGACGTTATGTGAAAACTAAGAAAATCTGAAAAGTACGAAAAAAATAAGACCAATTTTTTTTCACTTTTTTGCCATAGTTCATGCATTTCACATGTCTAGACGTGAATTAAAAAATAATTTGGACAATATCTAACAGATTTTTAAATTTATTAAAACATCTGTCTCTCATCCTGACCGCGAAAACTAAGAAAATCTGAAAAGTACGAAAAAAATCAGACCAATTTTTTTTCACTTTTTTTCCCATAGTTCATGCATTTCACATGTCTAGAAGTGAAATAAAAAATAATTTGGACAATATCTAACAGATTTTTAAATTTATTAAAAAATCTGTCTCTCATCCTGACCGCGAAAACTAAGAAAATCTGAAAAGTACGAAAAAAATCAGACCAATTTTTTTTCACTTTTTTTGCCATAGTTCATGCATTTCACATGTCTAGACGTGAATTAAAAAATAATTTGGACAATATCTCACATATTTTGAAATTTGTCAAAAATCTGTCTTTTTTCCTGACTCCGGACCTTATGTGAAAACTAAGAAAATCTGAAAAGTACGAAAAAAATCAGACCAATTTTTTTCACTTTTTTTGCCATAGTTCATGCATTTCACATTTCTAGAAGTGAAATAAAAAATAATTTGGACAATATCTAACAGATTTTTAAATTTATTAAAACATCTGTCTCTCATCCTGACCGCGAAAACTAAGAAAATCTGAAAAGTACGAAAAAAATCAGACCAATTTTTTTTCACTTTTTTTGCCATAGTTCATGCATTTCACATGTCTAGACGTGAATTAAAAAATAATTTGGACAATATCTCACATATTTTGAAATTTGTCAAAAATCTGTCTTTTTTCCTGACTCCGGACCTTATGTGAAAACTAAGAAAATCTGAAAAGTACGAAAAAAATCAGACCAATTTTTTTCACTTTTTTTGCCATAGTTCATGCATTTCACATTTCTAGAAGTGAAATAAAAAATAATTTGGACAATATCTAACAGATTTTTAAATTTATTAAAAAATCTGTCTCTCATCCTGACCTCGAAAACTTAGAAAATCTGAAAAGTACGAAAAAAATCAGACCAATTTTTTTTCACTTTTTTTGCCATAGTTCATTCATTTCACATGTCTAGAAGTGAAATAAAAAATAATTTAGACAATATCTGACATATTTTGAAATTTGTCAAAAATCTGTCTTTTTTCCTGACTCCGGACCTTATGTGAAAACTAAGAAAATCTGAAAAGTACGAAAAAAATCAGACCAATTTTTTTCACTTTTTTTGCCATAGTTCATGCATTTCACATTTCTAGAAGTGAAATAAAAAATAATTTGGACAATATCTAACAGATTTTTAAATTTATTAAAAAATCTGTCTCTCATCCTGACCTCGAAAACTTAGAAAATCTGAAAAGTACGACAAAAATCAGACCAATTTTTTTTCACTTTTTTTGCCATAGTTCATGCATTTCACATGTCTAGACGTGAATTAAAAAATAATTTGGAAAATATCTGACATATTTTGAAATTTGTCAAAAATCTGTCTTTTTTCCTGACCCCGGACCTTATGTGAAAACTAAGAAAATCTGAAAAGTACGAAAAAAATCAGACCAATTTTTTTTCACTTTTTTTGCCATAGTTCATTCATTTCACATGTCTAGAAGTGAAATAAAAAATAATTTGGACAATATCTGACATATTTTGAAATTTGTCAAAAATCTGTCTTTTTTCCTGACCCCGGACGTTATGTGAAAACTAAGAAAATCTGAAAAGTACGAAAAAAATAAGACCAATTTTTTTTCACTTTTTTGCCATAGTTCATGCATTTCACATGTCTAGACGTGAATTAAAAAATAATTTGGACAATATCTAACAGATTTTTAAATTTATTAAAACATCTGTCTCTCATCCTGACCGCGAAAACTAAGAAAATCTGAAAAGTACGAAAAAAATCAGACCAATTTTTTTTCACTTTTTTTCCCATAGTTCATGCATTTCACATGTCTAGAAGTGAAATAAAAAATAATTTGGACAATATCTAACAGATTTTTAAATTTATTAAAAAATCTGTCTCTCATCCTGACCGCGAAAACTAAGAAAATCTGAAAAGTACGAAAAAAATCAGACCAATTTTTTTTCACTTTTTTTGCCATAGTTCATGCATTTCACATGTCTAGACGTGAATTAAAAAATAATTTGGACAATATCTCACATATTTTGAAATTTGTCAAAAATCTGTCTTTTTTCCTGACTCCGGACCTTATGTGAAAACTAAGAAAATCTGAAAAGTACGAAAAAAATCAGACCAATTTTTTTCACTTTTTTTGCCATAGTTCATGCATTTCACATTTCTAGAAGTGAAATAAAAAATAATTTGGACAATATCTAACAGATTTTTAAATTTATTAAAACATCTGTCTCTCATCCTGACCGCGAAAACTAAGAAAATCTGAAAAGTACGAAAAAAATCAGACCAATTTTTTTTCACTTTTTTTGCCATAGTTCATGCATTTCACATGTCTAGACGTGAATTAAAAAATAATTTGGACAATATCTCACATATTTTGAAATTTGTCAAAAATCTGTCTT
This sequence comes from Alosa sapidissima, assembly GCF_018492685.1. Classification (NCBI taxonomy): domain Eukaryota; kingdom Metazoa; phylum Chordata; class Actinopteri; order Clupeiformes; family Clupeidae; genus Alosa; species Alosa sapidissima. The sequence continues at coordinate 130,160 of NC_055973.1, forward strand.
TTTTCCTGACTCCGGACCTTATGTGAAAACTAAGAAAATCTGAAAAGTACGAAAAAAATCAGACCAATTATTTTCACTTTTTTTGCCATAGTTCATGCATTTCACATTTCTAGAAGTGAAATAAAAAATAATTTGGACAATATCTAACAGATTTTTAAATTTATTAAAAAATCTGTCTCTCATCCTGACCTCGAAAACTTAGAAAATCTGAAAAGTACGAAAAAAATCAGACCAATTTTTTTTCACTTTTTTTGCCATAGTTCATTCATTTCACATGTCTAGAAGTGAAATAAAAAATAATTTAGACAATATCTGACATATTTTGAAATTTGTCAAAAATCTGTCTTTTTTCCTGACTCCGGACCTTATGTGAAAACTAAGAAAATCTGAAAAGTACGAAAAAAATCAGACCAATTTTTTTCACTTTTTTTGCCATAGTTCATTCATTTCACATGTCTAGAAGTGAAATAAAAAATAATTTGGACAATATCTGACATATTTTGAAATTTGTCAAAAATCTGTCTTTTTTCCTGACCCCGGACCTTATGTGAAAACTAAGAAAATCTGAAAAGTACGAAAAAAATCAGACCAATTTTTTTTCACTTTTTTTGCCATAGTTCATTCATTTCACATGTCTAGAAGTGAAATAAAAAATAATTTGGACAATATCTGACATATTTTGAAATTTGTCAAAAATCTGTCTTTTTTCCTGACCCCGGACCTTATGTGAAAACTAAGAAAATCTGAAAAGTACGAAAAAAATCAGACCAATTTTTTTTCACTTTTTTTGCCATAGTTCATTCATTTCACATGTCTAGAAGTGAAATAAAAAATAATTTGGACAATATCTGACATATTTTGAAATTTGTCAAAAATCTGTCTTTTTTCCTGACCCCGGACGTTATGTGAAAACTAAGAAAATCTGAAAAGTACGAAAAAAATAAGACCAATTTTTTTTCACTTTTTTGCCATAGTTCATGCATTTCACATGTCTAGACGTGAATTAAAAAATAATTTGGACAATATCTAACAGATTTTTAAATTTATTAAAACATCTGTCTCTCATCCTGACCGCGAAAACTAAGAAAATCTGAAAAGTACGAAAAAAATCAGACCAATTTTTTTTCACTTTTTTTCCCATAGTTCATGCATTTCACATGTCTAGAAGTGAAATAAAAAATAATTTGGACAATATCTAACAGATTTTTAAATTTATTAAAAAATCTGTCTCTCATCCTGACCGCGAAAACTAAGAAAATCTGAAAAGTACGAAAAAAATCAGACCAATTTTTTTTCACTTTTTTTGCCATAGTTCATGCATTTCACATGTCTAGACGTGAATTAAAAAATAATTTGGACAATATCTCACATATTTTGAAATTTGTCAAAAATCTGTCTTTTTTCCTGACTCCGGACCTTATGTGAAAACTAAGAAAATCTGAAAAGTACGAAAAAAATCAGACCAATTTTTTTCACTTTTTTTGCCATAGTTCATGCATTTCACATTTCTAGAAGTGAAATAAAAAATAATTTGGACAATATCTAACAGATTTTTAAATTTATTAAAACATCTGTCTCTCATCCTGACCGCGAAAACTAAGAAAATCTGAAAAGTACGAAAAAAATCAGACCAATTTTTTTTCACTTTTTTTGCCATAGTTCATGCATTTCACATGTCTAGACGTGAATTAAAAAATAATTTGGACAATATCTCACATATTTTGAAATTTGTCAAAAATCTGTCTTTTTTCCTGACTCCGGACCTTATGTGAAAACTAAGAAAATCTGAAAAGTACGAAAAAAATCAGACCAATTTTTTTCACTTTTTTTGCCATAGTTCATGCATTTCACATTTCTAGAAGTGAAATAAAAAATAATTTGGACAATATCTAACAGATTTTTAAATTTATTAAAAAATCTGTCTCTCATCCTGACCTCGAAAACTTAGAAAATCTGAAAAGTACGAAAAAAATCAGACCAATTTTTTTTCACTTTTTTTGCCATAGTTCATTCATTTCACATGTCTAGAAGTGAAATAAAAAATAATTTAGACAATATCTGACATATTTTGAAATTTGTCAAAAATCTGTCTTTTTTCCTGACTCCGGACCTTATGTGAAAACTAAGAAAATCTGAAAAGTACGAAAAAAATCAGACCAATTTTTTTCACTTTTTTTGCCATAGTTCATGCATTTCACATTTCTAGAAGTGAAATAAAAAATAATTTGGACAATATCTAACAGATTTTTAAATTTATTAAAAAATCTGTCTCTCATCCTGACCTCGAAAACTTAGAAAATCTGAAAAGTACGACAAAAATCAGACCAATTTTTTTTCACTTTTTTTGCCATAGTTCATGCATTTCACATGTCTAGACGTGAATTAAAAAATAATTTGGAAAATATCTGACATATTTTGAAATTTGTCAAAAATCTGTCTTTTTTCCTGACCCCGGACCTTATGTGAAAACTAAGAAAATCTGAAAAGTACGAAAAAAATCAGACCAATTTTTTTTCACTTTTTTTGCCATAGTTCATTCATTTCACATGTCTAGAAGTGAAATAAAAAATAATTTGGACAATATCTGACATATTTTGAAATTTGTCAAAAATCTGTCTTTTTTCCTGACCCCGGACGTTATGTGAAAACTAAGAAAATCTGAAAAGTACGAAAAAAATAAGACCAATTTTTTTTCACTTTTTTGCCATAGTTCATGCATTTCACATGTCTAGACGTGAATTAAAAAATAATTTGGACAATATCTAACAGATTTTTAAATTTATTAAAACATCTGTCTCTCATCCTGACCGCGAAAACTAAGAAAATCTGAAAAGTACGAAAAAAATCAGACCAATTTTTTTTCACTTTTTTTCCCATAGTTCATGCATTTCACATGTCTAGAAGTGAAATAAAAAATAATTTGGACAATATCTAACAGATTTTTAAATTTATTAAAAAATCTGTCTCTCATCCTGACCGCGAAAACTAAGAAAATCTGAAAAGTACGAAAAAAATCAGACCAATTTTTTTTCACTTTTTTTGCCATAGTTCATGCATTTCACATGTCTAGACGTGAATTAAAAAATAATTTGGACAATATCTCACATATTTTGAAATTTGTCAAAAATCTGTCTTTTTTCCTGACTCCGGACCTTATGTGAAAACTAAGAAAATCTGAAAAGTACGAAAAAAATCAGACCAATTTTTTTCACTTTTTTTGCCATAGTTCATGCATTTCACATTTCTAGAAGTGAAATAAAAAATAATTTGGACAATATCTAACAGATTTTTAAATTTATTAAAACATCTGTCTCTCATCCTGACCGCGAAAACTAAGAAAATCTGAAAAGTACGAAAAAAATCAGACCAATTTTTTTTCACTTTTTTTGCCATAGTTCATGCATTTCACATGTCTAGACGTGAATTAAAAAATAATTTGGACAATATCTCACATATTTTGAAATTTGTCAAAAATCTGTCTTTTTTCCTGACTCCGGACCTTATGTGAAAACTAAGAAAATCTGAAAAGTACGAAAAAAATCAGACCAATTATTTTCACTTTTTTTGCCATAGTTCATGCATTTCACATTTCTAGAAGTGAAATAAAAAATAATTTGGACAATATCTAACAGATTTTTAAATTTATTAAAAAATCTGTCTCTCATCCTGACCTCGAAAACTTAGAAAATCTGAAAAGTACGAAAAAAATCAGACCAATTTTTTTTCACTTTTTTTGCCATAGTTCATTCATTTCACATGTCTAGAAGTGAAATAAAAAATAATTTAGACAATATCTGACATATTTTGAAATTTGTCAAAAATCTGTCTTTTTTCCTGACTCCGGACCTTATGTGAAAACTAAGAAAATCTGAAAAGTACGAAAAAAATCAGACCAATTTTTTTCACTTTTTTTGCCATAGTTCATGCATTTCACATTTCTAGAAGTGAAATAAAAAATAATTTGGACAATATCTAACAGATTTTTAAATTTATTAAAAAATCTGTCTCTCATCCTGACCTCGAAAACTTAGAAAATCTGAAAAGTACGACAAAAATCAGACCAATTTTTTTTCACTTTTTTTGCCATAGTTCATTCATTTCACATGTCTAGAAGTGAAATAAAAAATAATTTGGACAATATCTGACATATTTTGAAATTTGTCAAAAATCTGTCTTTTTTCCTGACCCCGGACGTTATGTGAAAACTAAGAAAATCTGAAAAGTACGAAAAAAATCAGACCAATTTTTTTTCACTTTTTTTGCCATAGTTCATTCATTTCACATGTCTAGAAGTGAAATAAAAAATAATTTGGACAATATCTGACATATTTTGAAATTTGTCAAAAATCTGTCTTTTTTCCTGACCCCGGACGTTATGTGAAAACTAAGAAAATCTGAAAAGTACGAAAAAAATAAGACCAATTTTTTTTCACTTTTTTTGCCATAGTTCATGCATTTCACATGTCTAGACGTGAATTAAAAAATAATTTGGACAATATCTAACAGATTTTTAAATTTATTAAAACATCTGTCTCTCATCCTGACCGCGAAAACTAAGAAAATCTGAAAAGTACGAAAAAAATCAGACCAATTTTTTTTCACTTTTTTTCCCATAGTTCATGCATTTCACATGTCTAGAAGTGAAATAAAAAATAATTTGGACAATATCTAACAGATTTTTAAATTTATTAAAAAATCTGTCTCTCATCCTGACCGCGAAAACTAAGAAAATCTGAAAAGTACGAAAAAAATCAGACCAATTTTTTTTCACTTTTTTTGCCATAGTTCATGCATTTCACATGTCTAGACGTGAATTAAAAAATAATTTGGACAATATCTCACATATTTTGAAATTTGTCAAAAATCTGTCTTTTTTCCTGACTCCGGACCTTATGTGAAAACTAAGAAAATCTGAAAAGTACGAAAAAAATAAGACCAATTTTTTTTCACTTTTTTTCCCATAGTTCATGCATTTCACATGTCTAGAAGTGAAATAAAAAATAATTTGGACAATATCTAACAGATTTTTAAATTTATTAAAAAATCTGTCTCTCATCCTGACCTCGAAAACTTAGAAAATCTGAAAAGTACGAAAAAAATCAGACCAATTTTTTTTCACTTTTTTGCCATAGTTCATGCATTTCACATGTCAAGACGTGAATTAAAAAATAATTTGGAAAATATCTGACATATTTTGAAATTTGTCAAAAATCTGTCTTTTTTCCTGACCCCGGACCTTATGTGAAAACTAAGAAAATCTGAAAAGTACGAAAAAAATCAGACCAATTTTTTTTCACTTTTTTTGCCATAGTTCATGCATTTCACATTTCTAGAAGTGAAATAAAAAATAATTTGGACAATATCTAACAGATTTTTAAATTTATTAAAAAATCTGTCTCTCATCCTGACCTCGAAAACTTAGAAAATCTGAAAAGTACGAAAAAAATCAGACCAATTTTTTTTCACTTTTTTTGCCATAGTTCATTCATTTCATATGTCTAGAAGTGAAATAAAAAATAATTTCGACAATATCTGACATATTTTGAAATTTGTCAAAAATCTGTCTTTTTTCCTGACTCCGGACCTTATGTGAAAACTAAGAAAATCTGAAAAGTACGAAAAAAATCAGACCAATTTTTTTCACTTTTTTTGCCATAGTTCATGCATTTCACATTTCTAGAAGTGAAATAAAAAATAATTTGGACAATATCTAACAGATTTTTAAATTTATTAAAAAATCTGTCTCTCATCCTGACCTCGAAAACTTAGAAAATCTGAAAAGTACGAAAAAAATCAGACCAATTTTTTTTCACTTTTTTGCCATAGTTCATGCATTTCACATGTCTAGACGTGAATTAAAAAATAATTTGGAAAATATCTGACATATTTTGAAATTTGTCAAAAATCTGTCTTTTTTCCTGACCCCGGACCTTATGTGAAAACTAAGAAAATCTGAAAAGTACGAAAAAAATCAGACCAATTTTTTTTCACTTTTTTTGCCATAGTTCATTCATTTCACATGTCTAGAAGTGAAATAAAAAATAATTTGGACAATATCTGACATATTTTGAAATTTGTCAAAAATCTTTCTTTTTTCCTGACCCCGGACCTTATGTGAAAACTAAGAAAATCTGAAAAGTACGAAAAAAATAAGACCAATTTTTTTTCACTTTTTTGCCATAGTTCATGCATTTCACATGTCTAGACGTGAATTAAAAAATAATTTGGACAATATCTAACAGATTTTTAAATTTATTAAAACATCTGTCTCTCATCCTGACCGCGAAAACTAAGAAAATCTAAAAAAGTACGAAAAAAATCAGACCAATTTTTTTTCACTTTTTTTCCCATAGTTCATGCATTTCACATGTCTAGAAGTGAAATAAAAAATAATTTGGACAATATCTAACAGATTTTTAAATTTATTAAAAAATCTGTCTCTCATCCTGACCGCGAAAACTAAGAAAATCTGAAAAGTACGAAAAAAATCAGACCAATTTTTTTCACTTTTTTGGCCATAGTTCATTCATTTCACATGTCTAGAAGTGAAATAAAAAATAATTTAGACAATATCTGACATATTTTGAAATTTGTCAAAAATCTGTCTTTTTTCCTGACTCCGGACCTTATGTGAAAACTAAGAAAATCTGAAAAGTACGAAAAAAATCAGACCAATTTTTTTCACTTTTTTTGCCATAGTTCATGCATTTCACATATCTAGAAGTGAAATAAAAAATAATTTGGACAATATCTAACAGATTTTTAAATTTATTAAAAAATCTGTCTCTCATCCTGACCTCGAAAACTTAGAAAATCTGAAAAGTACGAAAAAAATCAGACCAATTTTTTTTCACTTTTTTTGCCATAGTTCATGCATTTCACATGTCTAGACGTGAATTAAAAAATAATTTGGAAAATATCTGACATATTTTGAAATTTGTCAAAAATCTGTCTTTTTTCCTGACCCCGGACCTTATGTGAAAACTAAGAAAATCTGAAAAGTACGAAAAAAATCAGACCAATTTTTTTTCACTTTTTTTGCCATAGTTCATTCATTTCACATGTCTAGAAGTGAAATAAAAAATAATTTGGACAATATCTGAAATATTTTGAAATTTGTCAAAAATCTGTCTTTTTTCCTGACCCCGGACCATATGTGAAAACTAAGAAAATCTGAAAAGTACGAAAAAAATAAGACCAATTTTTTTTCACTTTTTTGCCATAGTTCATGCATTTCACATGTCTAGACGTGAATTAAAAAATAATTTGGACAATATCTAACAGATTTTTAAATTTATTAAAACATCTGTCTCTCATCCTGACCGCGAAAACTAAGAAAATCTGAAAAGTACGAAAAAAACAAGACCAATTTTTTTCACTTTTTTTGCCATAGTTCATGCATTTCACATTTCTAGAAGTGAAATAAAAAATAATTTGGACAATATCTAACAGATTTTTAAATTTATTAAAAAATCTGTCTCTCATCCTGACCTCGAAAACTTAGAAAATCTGAAAAGTACGAAAAAAATCAGACCAATTTTTTTTCACTTTTTTTGCCATAGTTCATTCATTTCACATGTCTAGAAGTGAAATAAAAAATAATTTGGACAATATCTGACATATTTTGAAATTTGTCAAAAATCTGTCTTTTTTCCTGACTCCGGACCTTATGTGAAAACTAAGAAAATCTGAAAAGTACGAAAAAAATCAGACCAATTTTTTCACTTTTTTTGCCATAGTTCATGCATTTCACATTTCTAGAAGTGAAATAAAAAATAATTTGGACAATATCTAACAGATTTTTAAATTTATTAAAAAATCTGTCTCTCATCCTGACCTCGAAAACTTAGAAAATCTGAAAAGTACGAAAAAAATCAGACCAATTTTTTTTCACTTTTTTGCCATAGTTCATGCATTTCACATGTCTAGACGTGAATTAAAAAATAATTTGGAAAATATCTGACATATTTTGAAATTTGTAAAAAATCTGTCTTTTTTCCTGACCCCGGACCTTATGTGAAAACTAAGAAAATCTGAAAAGTACGAAAAAAATCAGACCAATTTTTTTTCACTTTTTTTGCCATAGTTCATTCATTTCACATGTCTAGAAGTGAAATAAAAAATAATTTGGACAATATCTGACATATTTTGAAATTTGTCAAAAATCTGTCTTTTTTCCTGACTCCGGACCTTATGTGAAAACTAAGAAAATCTGAAAAGTACGAAAAAAATCAGACCAATTTTTTTTCACTTTTTTTGCCATAGTTCATGCATTTCACATGTCTAGACGTGAATTAAAAAATAATTTGGACAATATCTGACATATTTTGAAATTTGTCAAAAATCTGTCTTTTTTCCTGACCCCGGACCTTATGTGAAAACTAAGAAAATCTGAAAAGTACGAAAAAAATCAGACCAATTTTTTTTCACTTTTTTTGCCATAGTTCATGCATTTCACATGTCTAGACGTGAATTAAAAAATAATTTGGACAATATCTGACATATTTTGAAATTTGTCAAAAATCTGTCTTTTTTCCTGACCCCGGACCTTATGTGAAAACTAAGAAAATCTGAAAAGTACGAAAAAAATAAGACCAATTTTTTTTCACTTTTTTTGCCATAGTTCATGCATTTCACATGTCTAGACGTGAATTAAAAAATAATTTGGACAATATCTAACAGATTTTTAAATTTATTAAAACATCTGTCTCTCATCCTGACCGCGAAAACTAAGAAAATCTGAAAAGTACGAAAAAAATCAGACCAATTTTTTTTCACTTTTTTTCCCATAGTTCATGCATTTCACATGTCTAGAAGTGAAATAAAAAATAATTTGGACAATATCTAACAGATTTTTAAATTTATTAAAACATCTGTCTCTCATCCTGACCGCGAAAACTAAGAAAATCTGAAAAGTACGAAAAAAATCAGACCAATTTTTTTTCACTTTTTTTGCCATAGTTCATGCATTTCACATGTCTAGACGTGAATTAAAAAATAATTTGGACAATATCTCACATATTTTGAAATTTGTCAAAAATCTGTCTTTTTTCCTGACTCCGGACCTTATGTGAAAACTAAGAAAATCTGAAAAGTACGAAAAAAATCAGACCAATTTTTTTCACTTTTTTTGCCATAGTTCATGCATTTCACATTTCTAGAAGTGAAATAAAAAATAATTTGGACAATATCTAACAGATTTTTAAATTTATTAAAACATCTGTCTCTCATCCTGACCGCGAAAACTAAGAAAATCTGAAAAGTACGAAAAAAATCAGACCAATTTTTTTTCACTTTTTTTGCCATAGTTCATGCATTTCACATGTCTAGACGTGAATTAAAAAATAATTTGGACAATATCTCACATATTTTGAAATTTGTCAAAAATCTGTCTTTTTTCCTGACTCCGGACCTTATGTGAAAACTAAGAAAATCTGAAAAGTACGAAAAAAATCAGACCAATTTTTTTCACTTTTTTTGCCATAGTTCATGCATTTCACATTTCTAGAAGTGAAATAAAAAATAATTTGGACAATATCCAACAGATTTTTAAATTTATTAAAAAATCTGTCTCTCATCCTGACCTCGAAAACTTAGAAAATCTGAAAAGTACGAAAAAAATCAGACCAATTTTTTTTCACTTTTTTTGCCATAGTTCATTCATTTCACATGTCTAGAAGTGAAATAAAAAATAATTTAGACAATATCTGACATATTTTGAAATTTGTCAAAAATCTGTCTTTTTTCCTGACTCCGGACCTTATGTGAAAACTAAGAAAATCTGAAAAGTACGAAAAAAATCAGACCAATTTTTTTCACTTTTTTTGCCATAGTTCATGCATTTCACATTTCTAGAAGTGAAATAAAAAATAATTTGGACAATATCTAACAGATTTTTAAATTTATTAAAAAATCTGTCTCTCATCCTGACCGCGAAAACTAAGAAAATCTGAAAAGTACGAAAAAAACAAGACCAATTTTTTTCACTTTTTTTGCCATAGTTCATGCATTTCACATTTCTAGAAGTGAAATAAAAAATAATTTGGACAATATCTAACAGATTTTTAAATTTATTAAAAAATCTGTCTCTCATCCTGACCTCGAAAACTTAGAAAATCTGAAAAGTACGACAAAAATCAGACCAATTTTTTTTCACTTTTTTTGCCATAGTTCATGCATTTCACATGTCTAGACGTGAATTAAAAAATTATTTGGAAAATATCTGACATATTTTGAAATTTGTCAAAAATCTGTCTTTTTTCCTGACCCCGGACCTTATGTGAAAACTAAGAAAATCTGAAAAGTACGAAAAAAATCAGACCAATTTTTTTTCACTTTTTTTGCCATAGTTCATTCATTTCACATGTCTAGAAGTGAAATAAAAAATAATTTGGACAATATCTGACATATTTTGAAATGTGTCAAAAATCTGTCTTTTTTCCTGACCCCGGACCTTATGTGAAAACTAAGAAAATCTGAAAAGTACGAAAAAAATCAGACCAATTTTTTTTCACTTTTTTTGCCATAGTTCATTCATTTCACATGTCTAGACGTGAATTAAAAAATAATTTGGACAATATCTAACAGATTTTTAAATTTATTAAAACATCTGTCTCTCATCCTGACCGCGAAAACTAAGAAAATCTGAAAAGTACGAAAAAAATCAGACCAATTTTTTTTCACTTTTTTTCCCATAGTTCATGCATTTCACATGTCTAGAAGTGAAATAAAAAATAATTTGGACAATATCTAACAGATTTTTAAATTTATTAAAAAATCTGTCTCTCATCCTGACCGCGAAAACTAAGAAAATCTGAAAAGTACGAAAAAAATCAGACCAATTTTTTTTCACTTTTTTTGCCATAGTTCATGCATTTCACATGTCTAGACGTGAATTAAAAAATAATTTGGACAATATCTCACATATTTTGAAATTTGTCAAAAATCTGTCTTTTTTCCTGACTCCGGACCTTATGTGAAAACTAAGAAAATCTGAAAAGTACGAAAAAAATCAGACCAATTTTTTTCACTTTTTTTGCCATAGTTCATGCATTTCACATTTCTAGAAGTGAAATAAAAAATAATTTGGACAATATCTAACAGATTTTTAAATTTATCAAAAAATCTGTCTCTCATCCTGACCGCGAAAACTAAGAAAATCTGAAAAGTACGAAAAAAATAAGACCAATTTTTTTTCACTTTTTTGCCATAGTTCATGCATTTCACATGTCTAGACGTGAATTAAAAAATAATTTGGACAATATCTAACAGATTTTTAAATTTATTAAAACATCTGTCTCTCATCCTGACCGCGAAAACTAAGAAAATCTGAAAAGTACGAAAAAAATCAGACCAATTTTTTTTCACTTTTTTTCCCATAGTTCATGCATTTCACATGTCTAGAAGTGAAATAAAAAATAATTTGGACAATATCTAACAGATTTTTAAATTTATTAAAAAATCTGTCTCTCATCCTGACCTCGAAAACTTAGAAAATCTGAAAAGTACGAAAAAAATCAGACCAATTTTTTTTCACTTTTTTTGCCATAGTTCATGCATTTCACATGTCAAGACGTGAATTAAAAAATAATTTGGAAAATATCTGACATATTTTGAAATTTGTCAAAAATCTGTCTTTTTTCCTGACCCCGGACCTTATGTGAAAACTAAGAAAATCTGAAAAGTACGAAAAAAATCAGACCAATTTTTTTTCACTTTTTTTGCCATAGTTCATTCATTTCACATGTCTAGAAGTGAAATAAAAAATAATTTGGACAATATCTGACATATTTTGAAATTTGTCAAAAATCTGTCTTTTTTCCTGACTCCGGACCTTATGTGAAAACTAAGAAAATCTGAAAAGTACGAAAAAAATCAGACCAATTTTTTTCACTTTTTTTGCCATAGTTCATGCATTTCACATGTCTAGAAGTGAAATAAAAAATAATTTGGACAATATCTAACAGATTTTTAAATTTATTAAAAAATCTGTCTCTCATCCTGACCTCGAAAACTTAGAAAATCTGAAAAGTACGAAAAAAATCAGACCAATTTTTTTTCACTTTTTTGCCATAGTTCATTCATTTCACATGTCTAGAAGTGAAATAAAAAATAATTTGGACAATATCTGACATATTTTGAAATTTGTCAAAAATCTGTCTTTTTTCCTGACTCCGGACCTTATGTGAAAACTAAGAAAATCTGAAAAGTACGAAAAAAATCAGACCAATTTTTTTCACTTTTTTTGCCATAGTTCATGCATTTCACATTTCTAGAAGTGAAATAAAAAATAATTTGGACAATATCTAACAGATTTTTAAATTTATTAAAAAATCTGTCTCTCATCCTGACCTCGAAAACTTAGAAAATCTGAAAAGTACGAAAAAAATCAGACCAATTTTTTTTCACTTTTTTTGCCATAGTTCATTCATTTCACATGTCTAGAAGTGAAATAAAAAATAATTTGGACAATATCTGACATATTTTGAAATTTGTCAAAATTCTGTCTTTTTTCCTGACCCCGGACCTTATGTGAAAACTAAGAAAATCTGAAAAGTACGAAAAAAATAAGACCAATTTTTTTTCACTTTTTTTGCCATAGTTCATTCATTTCACATGTCTAGAAGTGAAATAAAAAATAATTTTGACAATATCTGACATATTTTGAAATTTGTCAAAAATCTGTCTTTTTTCCTGACCCCGGACCTTATGTGAAAACTAAGAAAATCTGAAAAGTACGAAAAAAATAAGACCAATTTTTTTTCACTTTTTTTGCCATAGTTCATGCATTTCACATTTCTAGAAGTGAAATAAAAAATAATTTGGACAATATCTAACAGATTTTTAAATTTATTAAAACATCTGTCTCTCATCCTGACCGCGAAAACTAAGAAAATCTGAAAAGTACGAAAAAAATCAGACCAATTTTTTTTCACTTTTTTTCCCATAGTTCATGCATTTCACATGTCTAGAAGTGAAATAAAAAATAATTTGGACAATATCTAACAGATTTTTAAATTTATTAAAAAATCTGTCTCTCATCCTGACCGCGAAAACTAAGAAAATCTGAAAAGTACGAAAAAAATCAGACCAATTTTTTTTCACTTTTTTTGCCATAGTTCATGCATTTCACATGTCTAGACGTGAATTAAAAAATAATTTGGACAATATCTCACATATTTTGAAATTTGTCAAAAATCTGTCTTTTTTCCTGACTCCGGACCTTATGTGAAAACTAAGAAAATCTGAAAAGTACGAAAAAAATCAGACCAATTTTTTTCACTTTTTTTGCCATAGTTCATGCATTTCACATTTCTAGAAGTGAAATAAAAAATAATTTGGACAATATCTAACAGATTTTTAAATTTATCAAAAAATCTGTCTCTCATCCTGACCGCGAAAACTAAGAAAATCTGAAAAGTACGAAAAAAATAAGACCAATTTTTTTTCACTTTTTTGCCATAGTTCATGCATTTCACATGTCTAGACGTGAATTAAAAAATAATTTGGACAATATCTAACAGATTTTTAAATTTATTAAAACATCTGTCTCTCATCCTGACCGCGAAAACTAAGAAAATCTGAAAAGTACGAAAAAAATCAGACCAATTTTTTTTCACTTTTTTTCCCATAGTTCATGCATTTCACATGTCTAGAAGTGAAATAAAAAATAATTTGGACAATATCTAACAGATTTTTAAATTTATTAAAAAATCTGTCTCTCATCCTGACCTCGAAAACTTAGAAAATCTTAAAAGTACGAAAAAAATCAGACCAATTTTTTTTCACTTTTTTTGCCATAGTTCATGCATTTCACATGTCAAGACGTGAATTAAAAAATAATTTGGAAAATATCTGACATATTTTGAAATTTGTCAAAAATCTGTCTTTTTTCCTGACCCCGGACCTTATGTGAAAACTAAGAAAATCTGAAAAGTACGAAAAAAATCAGACCAATTTTTTTTCACTTTTTTTGCCATAGTTCATTCATTTCACATGTCTAGAAGTGAAATAAAAAATAATTTGGACAATATCTGACATATTTTGAAATTTGTCAAAAATCTGTCTTTTTTCCTGACCCCGGACCTTATGTGAAAACTAAGAAAATCTGAAAAGTACGAAAAAAATAAGACCAATTTTTTTTCACTTTTTTTGCCATAGTTCATTCATTTCACATGTCTAGAAGTGAAATAAAAAATAATTTTGACAATATCTGACATATTTTGAAATTTGTCAAAAATCTGTCTTTTTTCCTGACCCCGGACCTTATGTGAAAACTAAGAAAATCTGAAAAGTACGAAAAAAATAAGACCAATTTTTTTTCACTTTTTTTGCCATAGTTCATGCATTTCACATTTCTAGAAGTGAAATAAAAAATAATTTGGACAATATCTAACAGATTTTTAAATTTATTAAAACATCTGTCTCTCATCCTGACCGCGAAAACTAAGAAAATCTGAAAAGTACGAAAAAAATCAGACCAATTTTTTTTCACTTTTTTTCCCATAGTTCATGCATTTCACATGTCTAGAAGTGAAATAAAAAATAATTTGGACAATATCTAACAGATTTTTAAATTTATTAAAAAATCTGTCTCTCATCCTGACCGCGAAAACTAAGAAAATCTGAAAAGTACGAAAAAAATCAGACCAATTTTTTTTCACTTTTTTTGCCATAGTTCATGCATTTCACATGTCTAGACGTGAATTAAAAAATAATTTGGACAATATCTCACATATTTTGAAATTTGTCAAAAATCTGTCTTTTTTCCTGACCCCGGACCTTATGTGAAAACTAAGAAAATCTGAAAAGTACGAAAAAAATCAGACCAATTTTTTTTCACTTTTTTTGCCATAGTTCATTCATTTCACATGTCTAGAAGTGAAATAAAAAATAATTTGGACAATATCTGACATATTTTGAAATTTGTCAAAAATCTGTCTTTTTTCCTGACCCCGGACCTTATGTGAAAACTAAGAAAATCTGAAAAGTACGAAAAAAATAAGACCAATTTTTTTTCACTTTTTTGCCATAGTTCATGCATTTCACATGTCTAGACGTGAATTAAAAAATAATTTGGACAATATCTAACAGATTTTTAAATTTATTAAAACATCTGTCTCTCATCCTGACCGCGAAAACTAAGAAAATCTAAAAAAGTACGAAAAAAATCAGACCAATTTTTTTTCACTTTTTTTCCCATAGTTCATGCATTTCACATGTCTAGAAGTGAAATAAAAAATAATTTGGACAATATCTAACAGATTTTTAAATTTATTAAAAAATCTGTCTCTCATCCTGACCGCGAAAACTAAGAAAATCTGAAAAGTACGAAAAAAATCAGACCAATTTTTTTCACTTTTTTGGCCATAGTTCATTCATTTCACATGTCTAGAAGTGAAATAAAAAATAATTTAGACAATATCTGACATATTTTGAAATTTGTCAAAAATCTGTCTTTTTTCCTGACTCCGGACCTTATGTGAAAACTAAGAAAATCTGAAAAGTACGAAAAAAATCAGACCAATTTTTTTTCACTTTTTTTGCCATAGTTCATTCATTTCACATGTCTAGAAGTGAAATAAAAAATAATTTGGACAATATCTGAAATATTTTGAAATTTGTCAAAAATCTGTCTTTTTTCCTGACCCCGGACCATATGTGAAAACTAAGAAAATCTGAAAAGTACGAAAAAAATAAGACCAATTTTTTTTCACTTTTTTGCCATAGTTCATGCATTTCACATGTCTAGACGTGAATTAAAAAATAATTTGGACAATATCTAACAGATTTTTAAATTTATTAAAACATCTGTCTCTCATCCTGACCGCGAAAACTAAGAAAATCTGAAAAGTACGAAAAAAACAAGACCAATTTTTTTCACTTTTTTTGCCATAGTTCATGCATTTCACATTTCTAGAAGTGAAATAAAAAATAATTTGGACAATATCTAACAGATTTTTAAATTTATTAAAAAATCTGTCTCTCATCCTGACCTCGAAAACTTAGAAAATCTGAAAAGTACGAAAAAAATCAGACCAATTTTTTTTCACTTTTTTTGCCATAGTTCATTCATTTCACATGTCTAGAAGTGAAATAAAAAATAATTTGGACAATATCTGACATATTTTGAAATTTGTCAAAAATCTGTCTTTTTTCCTGACTCCGGACCTTATGTGAAAACTAAGAAAATCTGAAAAGTACGAAAAAAATCAGACCAATTTTTTTCACTTTTTTTGCCATAGTTCATGCATTTCACATTTCTAGAAGTGAAATAAAAAATAATTTGGACAATATCTAACAGATTTTTAAATTTATTAAAAAATCTGTCTCTCATCCTGACCTCGAAAACTTAGAAAATCTGAAAAGTACGAAAAAAATCAGACCAATTTTTTTTCACTTTTTTGCCATAGTTCATGCATTTCACATGTCTAGACGTGAATTAAAAAATAATTTGGAAAATATCTGACATATTTTGAAATTTGTCAAAAATCTGTCTTTTTTCCTGACCCCGGACCTTATGTGAAAACTAAGAAAATCTGAAAAGTACGAAAAAAATCAGACCAATTTTTTTTCACTTTTTTTGCCATAGTTCATTCATTTCACATGTCTAGAAGTGAAATAAAAAATAATTTGGACAATATCTGACATATTTTGAAATTTGTCAAAAATCTGTCTTTTTTCCTGACTCCGGACCTTATGTGAAAACTAAGAAAATCTGAAAAGTACGAAAAAAATCAGACCAATTTTTTTTCACTTTTTTTGCCATAGTTCATGCATTTCACATGTCTAGACGTGAATTAAAAAATAATTTGGACAATATCTGACATATTTTGAAATTTGTCAAAAATCTGTCTTTTTTCCTGACCCCGGACCTTATGTGAAAACTAAGAAAATCTGAAAAGTACGAAAAAAATCAGACCAATTTTTTTTCACTTTTTTTGCCATAGTTCATGCATTTCACATGTCTAGACGTGAATTAAAAAATAATTTGGACAATATCTGACATATTTTGAAATTTGTCAAAAATCTGTCTTTTTTCCTGACCCCGGACCTTATGTGAAAACTAAGAAAATCTGAAAAGTACGAAAAAAATAAGACCAATTTTTTTTCACTTTTTTTGCCATAGTTCATGCATTTCACATGTCTAGACGTGAATTAAAAAATAATTTGGACAATATCTAACAGATTTTTAAATTTATTAAAACATCTGTCTCTCATCCTGACCGCGAAAACTAAGAAAATCTGAAAAGTACGAAAAAAATCAGACCAATTTTTTTTCACTTTTTTTCCCATAGTTCATGCATTTCACATGTCTAGAAGTGAAATAAAAAATAATTTGGACAATATCTAACAGATTTTTAAATTTATTAAAACATCTGTCTCTCATCCTGACCGCGAAAACTAAGAAAATCTGAAAAGTACGAAAAAAATCAGACCAATTTTTTTTCACTTTTTTTGCCATAGTTCATGCATTTCACATGTCTAGACGTGAATTAAAAAATAATTTGGACAATATCTCACATATTTTGAAATTTGTCAAAAATCTGTCTTTTTTCCTGACTCCGGACCTTATGTGAAAACTAAGAAAATCTGAAAAGTACGAAAAAAATCAGACCAATTTTTTTCACTTTTTTTGCCATAGTTCATGCATTTCACATTTCTAGAAGTGAAATAAAAAATAATTTGGACAATATCTAACAGATTTTTAAATTTATTAAAACATCTGTCTCTCATCCTGACCGCGAAAACTAAGAAAATCTGAAAAGTACGAAAAAAATCAGACCAATTTTTTTTCACTTTTTTTGCCATAGTTCATGCATTTCAC
Organism: Alosa sapidissima; assembly: GCF_018492685.1. Classification (NCBI taxonomy): domain Eukaryota; kingdom Metazoa; phylum Chordata; class Actinopteri; order Clupeiformes; family Clupeidae; genus Alosa; species Alosa sapidissima. The sequence goes on from NC_055973.1 coordinate 147,987, forward strand.
ATGTCTAGACGTGAATTAAAAAATAATTTGGACAATATCTCACATATTTTGAAATTTGTCAAAAATCTGTCTTTTTTCCTGACTCCGGACCTTATGTGAAAACTAAGAAAATCTGAAAAGTACGAAAAAAATCAGACCAATTTTTTTCACTTTTTTTGCCATAGTTCATGCATTTCACATTTCTAGAAGTGAAATAAAAAATAATTTGGACAATATCTAACAGATTTTTAAATTTATTAAAAAATCTGTCTCTCATCCTGACCTCGAAAACTTAGAAAATCTGAAAAGTACGACAAAAATCAGACCAATTTTTTTTCACTTTTTTTGCCATAGTTCATGCATTTCACATGTCTAGACGTGAATTAAAAAATTATTTGGAAAATATCTGACATATTTTGAAATTTGTCAAAAATCTGTCTTTTTTCCTGACCCCGGACCTTATGTGAAAACTAAGAAAATCTGAAAAGTACGAAAAAAATCAGACCAATTTTTTTTCACTTTTTTTGCCATAGTTCATTCATTTCACATGTCTAGAAGTGAAATAAAAAATAATTTGGACAATATCTGACATATTTTGAAATGTGTCAAAAATCTGTCTTTTTTCCTGACCCCGGACCTTATGTGAAAACTAAGAAAATCTGAAAAGTACGAAAAAAATCAGACCAATTTTTTTTCACTTTTTTTGCCATAGTTCATTCATTTCACATGTCTAGACGTGAATTAAAAAATAATTTGGACAATATCTAACAGATTTTTAAATTTATTAAAACATCTGTCTCTCATCCTGACCGCGAAAACTAAGAAAATCTGAAAAGTACGAAAAAAATCAGACCAATTTTTTTTCACTTTTTTTCCCATAGTTCATGCATTTCACATGTCTAGAAGTGAAATAAAAAATAATTTGGACAATATCTAACAGATTTTTAAATTTATTAAAAAATCTGTCTCTCATCCTGACCGCGAAAACTAAGAAAATCTGAAAAGTACGAAAAAAATCAGACCAATTTTTTTTCACTTTTTTTGCCATAGTTCATGCATTTCACATGTCTAGACGTGAATTAAAAAATAATTTGGACAATATCTCACATATTTTGAAATTTGTCAAAAATCTGTCTTTTTTCCTGACTCCGGACCTTATGTGAAAACTAAGAAAATCTGAAAAGTACGAAAAAAATCAGACCAATTTTTTTCACTTTTTTTGCCATAGTTCATGCATTTCACATTTCTAGAAGTGAAATAAAAAATAATTTGGACAATATCTAACAGATTTTTAAATTTATCAAAAAATCTGTCTCTCATCCTGACCGCGAAAACTAAGAAAATCTGAAAAGTACGAAAAAAATAAGACCAATTTTTTTTCACTTTTTTGCCATAGTTCATGCATTTCACATGTCTAGACGTGAATTAAAAAATAATTTGGACAATATCTAACAGATTTTTAAATTTATTAAAACATCTGTCTCTCATCCTGACCGCGAAAACTAAGAAAATCTGAAAAGTACGAAAAAAATCAGACCAATTTTTTTTCACTTTTTTTCCCATAGTTCATGCATTTCACATGTCTAGAAGTGAAATAAAAAATAATTTGGACAATATCTAACAGATTTTTAAATTTATTAAAAAATCTGTCTCTCATCCTGACCTCGAAAACTTAGAAAATCTGAAAAGTACGAAAAAAATCAGACCAATTTTTTTTCACTTTTTTTGCCATAGTTCATGCATTTCACATGTCAAGACGTGAATTAAAAAATAATTTGGAAAATATCTGACATATTTTGAAATTTGTCAAAAATCTGTCTTTTTTCCTGACCCCGGACCTTATGTGAAAACTAAGAAAATCTGAAAAGTACGAAAAAAATCAGACCAATTTTTTTTCACTTTTTTTGCCATAGTTCATTCATTTCACATGTCTAGAAGTGAAATAAAAAATAATTTGGACAATATCTGACATATTTTGAAATTTGTCAAAAATCTGTCTTTTTTCCTGACTCCGGACCTTATGTGAAAACTAAGAAAATCTGAAAAGTACGAAAAAAATCAGACCAATTTTTTTCACTTTTTTTGCCATAGTTCATGCATTTCACATTTCTAGAAGTGAAATAAAAAATAATTTGGACAATATCTAACAGATTTTTAAATTTATTAAAAAATCTGTCTCTCATCCTGACCTCGAAAACTTAGAAAATCTGAAAAGTACGAAAAAAATCAGACCAATTTTTTTTCACTTTTTTTGCCATAGTTCATTCATTTCACATGTCTAGAAGTGAAATAAAAAATAATTTGGACAATATCTGACATATTTTGAAATTTGTCAAAAATCTGTCTTTTTTCCTGACTCCGGACCTTATGTGAAAACTAAGAAAATCTGAAAAGTACGAAAAAAATCAGACCAATTTTTTTCACTTTTTTTGCCATAGTTCATGCATTTCACATTTCTAGAAGTGAAATAAAAAATAATTTGGACAATATCTAACAGATTTTTAAATTTATTAAAAAATCTGTCTCTCATCCTGACCTCGAAAACTTAGAAAATCTGAAAAGTACGAAAAAAATCAGACCAATTTTTTTTCACTTTTTTTGCCATAGTTCATTCATTTCACATGTCTAGAAGTGAAATAAAAAATAATTTGGACAATATCTGACATATTTTGAAATGTGTCAAAAATCTGTCTTTTTTCCTGACCCCGGACCTTATGTGAAAACTAAGAAAATCTGAAAAGTACGAAAAAAATCAGACCAATTTTTTTTCACTTTTTTTGCCATAGTTCATTCATTTCACATGTCTAGACGTGAATTAAAAAATAATTTGGACAATATCTAACAGATTTTTAAATTTATTAAAACATCTGTCTCTCATCCTGACCGCGAAAACTAAGAAAATCTGAAAAGTACGAAAAAAATCAGACCAATTTTTTTTCACTTTTTTTCCCATAGTTCATGCATTTCACATGTCTAGAAGTGAAATAAAAAATAATTTGGACAATATCTAACAGATTTTTAAATTTATTAAAAAATCTGTCTCTCATCCTGACCGCGAAAACTAAGAAAATCTGAAAAGTACGAAAAAAATCAGACCAATTTTTTTTCACTTTTTTTGCCATAGTTCATGCATTTCACATGTCTAGACGTGAATTAAAAAATAATTTGGACAATATCTCACATATTTTGAAATTTGTCAAAAATCTGTCTTTTTTCCTGACTCCGGACCTTATGTGAAAACTAAGAAAATCTGAAAAGTACGAAAAAAATCAGACCAATTTTTTTCACTTTTTTTGCCATAGTTCATGCATTTCACATTTCTAGAAGTGAAATAAAAAATAATTTGGACAATATCTAACAGATTTTTAAATTTATCAAAAAATCTGTCTCTCATCCTGACCGCGAAAACTAAGAAAATCTGAAAAGTACGAAAAAAATAAGACCAATTTTTTTTCACTTTTTTGCCATAGTTCATGCATTTCACATGTCTAGACGTGAATTAAAAAATAATTTGGACAATATCTAACAGATTTTTAAATTTATTAAAACATCTGTCTCTCATCCTGACCGCGAAAACTAAGAAAATCTGAAAAGTACGAAAAAAATCAGACCAATTTTTTTTCACTTTTTTTCCCATAGTTCATGCATTTCACATGTCTAGAAGTGAAATAAAAAATAATTTGGACAATATCTAACAGATTTTTAAATTTATTAAAAAATCTGTCTCTCATCCTGACCTCGAAAACTTAGAAAATCTGAAAAGTACGAAAAAAATCAGACCAATTTTTTTTCACTTTTTTTGCCATAGTTCATGCATTTCACATGTCAAGACGTGAATTAAAAAATAATTTGGAAAATATCTGACATATTTTGAAATTTGTCAAAAATCTGTCTTTTTTCCTGACCCCGGACCTTATGTGAAAACTAAGAAAATCTGAAAAGTACGAAAAAAATCAGACCAATTTTTTTTCACTTTTTTTGCCATAGTTCATTCATTTCACATGTCTAGAAGTGAAATAAAAAATAATTTGGACAATATCTGACATATTTTGAAATTTGTCAAAAATCTGTCTTTTTTCCTGACTCCGGACCTTATGTGAAAACTAAGAAAATCTGAAAAGTACGAAAAAAATCAGACCAATTTTTTTCACTTTTTTTGCCATAGTTCATGCATTTCACATTTCTAGAAGTGAAATAAAAAATAATTTGGACAATATCTAACAGATTTTTAAATTTATTAAAAAATCTGTCTCTCATCCTGACCTCGAAAACTTAGAAAATCTGAAAAGTACGAAAAAAATCAGACCAATTTTTTTTCACTTTTTTTGCCATAGTTCATTCATTTCACATGTCTAGAAGTGAAATAAAAAATAATTTGGACAATATCTGACATATTTTGAAATTTGTCAAAAATCTGTCTTTTTTCCTGACTCCGGACCTTATGTGAAAACTAAGAAAATCTGAAAAGTACGAAAAAAATCAGACCAATTTTTTTCACTTTTTTTGCCATAGTTCATGCATTTCACATTTCTAGAAGTGAAATAAAAAATAATTTGGACAATATCTAACAGATTTTTAAATTTATTAAAAAATCTGTCTCTCATCCTGACCTCGAAAACTTAGAAAATCTGAAAAGTACGAAAAAAATCAGACCAATTTTTTTTCACTTTTTTTGCCATAGTTCATTCATTTCACATGTCTAGAAGTGAAATAAAAAATAATTTGGACAATATCTGACATATTTTGAAATTTGTCAAAAATCTGTCTTTTTTCCTGACCCCGGACCTTATGTGAAAACTAAGAAAATCTGAAAAGTACGAAAAAAATAAGACCAATTTTTTTTCACTTTTTTTGCCATAGTTCATGCATTTCACATTTCTAGAAGTGAAATAAAAAATAATTTGGACAATATCTAACAGATTTTTAAATTTATTAAAACATCTGTCTCTCATCCTGACCGCGAAAACTAAGAAAATCTGAAAAGTACGAAAAAAATCAGACCAATTTTTTTTCACTTTTTTTCCCATAGTTCATGCATTTCACATGTCTAGAAGTGAAATAAAAAATAATTTGGACAATATCTAACAGATTTTTAAATTTATTAAAAAATCTGTCTCTCATCCTGACCGCGAAAACTAAGAAAATCTGAAAAGTACGAAAAAAATCAGACCAATTTTTTTTCACTTTTTTTGCCATAGTTCATGCATTTCACATGTCTAGACGTGAATTAAAAAATAATTTGGACAATATCTCACATATTTTGAAATTTGTCAAAAATCTGTCTTTTTTCCTGACTCCGGACCTTATGTGAAAACTAAGAAAATCTGAAAAGTACGAAAAAAATCAGACCAATTTTTTTCACTTTTTTTGCCATAGTTCATGCATTTCACATTTCTAGAAGTGAAATAAAAAATAATTTGGACAATATCTAACAGATTTTTAAATTTATCAAAAAATCTGTCTCTCATCCTGACCGCGAAAACTAAGAAAATCTGAAAAGTACGAAAAAAATAAGACCAATTTTTTTTCACTTTTTTGCCATAGTTCATGCATTTCACATGTCTAGACGTGAATTAAAAAATAATTTGGACAATATCTAACAGATTTTTAAATTTATTAAAACATCTGTCTCTCATCCTGACCGCGAAAACTAAGAAAATCTGAAAAGTACGAAAAAAATCAGACCAATTTTTTTTCACTTTTTTTCCCATAGTTCATGCATTTCACATGTCTAGAAGTGAAATAAAAAATAATTTGGACAATATCTAACAGATTTTTAAATTTATTAAAAAATCTGTCTCTCATCCTGACCTCGAAAACTTAGAAAATCTGAAAAGTACGAAAAAAATCAGACCAATTTTTTTTCACTTTTTTTGCCATAGTTCATGCATTTCACATGTCAAGACGTGAATTAAAAAATAATTTGGAAAATATCTGACATATTTTGAAATTTGTCAAAAATCTGTCTTTTTTCCTGACCCCGGACCTTATGTGAAAACTAAGAAAATCTGAAAAGTACGAAAAAAATCAGACCAATTTTTTTTCACTTTTTTTGCCATAGTTCATTCATTTCACATGTCTAGAAGTGAAATAAAAAATAATTTGGACAATATCTGACATATTTTGAAATTTGTCAAAAATCTGTCTTTTTTCCTGACCCCGGACCTTATGTGAAAACTAAGAAAATCTGAAAAGTACGAAAAAAATCAGACCAATTTTTTTTCACTTTTTTTGCCATAGTTCATTCATTTCACATGTCTAGAAGTGAAATAAAAAATAATTTGGACAATATCTGACATATTTTGAAATTTGTCAAAAATCTGTCTTTTTTCCTGACCCCGGACCTTATGTGAAAACTAAGAAAATCTGAAAAGTACGAAAAAAATAAGACCAATTTTTTTTCACTTTTTTTGCCATAGTTCATGCATTTCACATTTCTAGAAGTGAAATAAAAAATAATTTGGACAATATCTAACAGATTTTTAAATTTATTAAAACATCTGTCTCTCATCCTGACCGCGAAAACTAAGAAAATCTGAAAAGTACGAAAAAAATCAGACCAATTTTTTTTCACTTTTTTTCCCATAGTTCATGCATTTCACATGTCTAGAAGTGAAATAAAAAATAATTTGGACAATATCTAACAGATTTTTAAATTTATTAAAAAATCTGTCTCTCATCCTGACCGCGAAAACTAAGAAAATCTGAAAAGTACGAAAAAAATCAGACCAATTTTTTTTCACTTTTTTTGCCATAGTTCATGCATTTCACATGTCTAGACGTGAATTAAAAAATAATTTGGACAATATCTCACATATTTTGAAATTTGTCAAAAATCTGTCTTTTTTCCTGACTCCGGACCTTATGTGAAAACTAAGAAAATCTGAAAAGTACGAAAAAAATCAGACCAATTTTTTTTCACTTTTTTGCCATAGTTCATGCATTTCACATGTCTAGACGTGAATTAAAAAATAATTTGGACAATATCTAACAGATTTTTAAATTTATTAAAACATCTGTCTCTCATCCTGACCGCGAAAACTAAGAAAATCTGAAAAGTACGAAAAAAATCAGACCAATTTTTTTTCACTTTTTTTCCCATAGTTCATGCATTTCACATGTCTAGAAGTGAAATAAAAAATAATTTGGACAATATCTAACAGATTTTTAAATTTATTAAAAAATCTGTCTCTCATCCTGACCTCGAAAACTTAGAAAATCTGAAAAGTACGAAAAAAATCAGACCAATTTTTTTTCACTTTTTTTGCCATAGTTCATGCATTTCACATGTCAAGACGTGAATTAAAAAATAATTTGGAAAATATCTGACATATTTTGAAATTTGTCAAAAATCTGTCTTTTTTCCTGACCCCGGACCTTATGTGAAAACTAAGAAAATCTGAAAAGTACGAAAAAAATCAGACCAATTTTTTTTCACTTTTTTTGCCATAGTTCATTCATTTCACATGTCTAGAAGTGAAATAAAAAATAATTTGGACAATATCTGACATATTTTGAAATTTGTCAAAAATCTGTCTTTTTTCCTGACTCCGGACCTTATGTGAAAACTAAGAAAATCTGAAAAGTACGAAAAAAATCAGACCAATTTTTTTCACTTTTTTTGCCATAGTTCATGCATTTCACATTTCTAGAAGTGAAATAAAAAATAATTTGGACAATATCTAACAGATTTTTAAATTTATTAAAAAATCTGTCTCTCATCCTGACCTCGAAAACTTAGAAAATCTGAAAAGTACGAAAAAAATCAGACCAATTTTTTTTCACTTTTTTTGCCATAGTTCATGCATTTCACATGTCTAGACGTGAATTAAAAAATAATTTGGAAAATATCTGACATATTTTGAAATTTGTCAAAAATCTGTCTTTTTTCCTGACCCCGGACCTTATGTGAAAACTAAGAAAATCTGAAAAGTACGAAAAAAATCAGACCAATTTTTTTTCACTTTTTTTGCCATAGTTCATTCATTTCACATGTCTAGAAGTGAAATAAAAAATAATTTGGACAATATCTGACATATTTTGAAATTTGTCAAAAATCTGTCTTTTTTCCTGACCCCGGACCTTATGTGAAAACTAAGAAAATCTGAAAAGTACGAAAAAAATAAGACCAATTTTTTTTCACTTTTTTTCCATAGTTCATGCATTTCACATGTCTAGACGTGAATTAAAAAATAATTTGGACAATATCTAACAGATTTTTAAATTTATTAAAACATCTGTCTCTCATCCTGACCGCGAAAACTAAGAAAATCTGAAAAGTACGAAAAAAATCAGACCAATTTTTTTTCACTTTTTTTCCCATAGTTCATGCATTTCACATGTCTAGACGTGAATTAAAAAATAATTTGGACAATATCTCACATATTTTGAAATTTGTCAAAAATCTGTCTTTTTTCCTGACTCCGGACCTTATGTGAAAACTAAGAAAATCTGAAAAGTACGAAAAAAATCAGACCAATTTTTTTTCACTTTTTTTCCATAGTTCATGCATTTCACATGTCTAGACGTGAATTAAAAAATAATTTGGACAATATCTAACAGATTTTTAAATTTATTAAAAAATCTGTCTCTCATCCTGACCTCGAAAACTTAGAAAATCTGAAAAGTACGAAAAAAATCAGACCAATTTTTTTTCACTTTTTTTGCCATAGTTCATGCATTTCACATGTCAAGACGTGAATTAAAAAATAATTTGGAAAATATCTGACATATTTTGAAATTTGTCAAAAATCTGTCTTTTTTCCTGACCCCGGACCTTATGTGAAAACTAAGAAAATCTGAAAAGTACGAAAAAAATCAGACCAATTTTTTTTCACTTTTTTTGCCATAGTTCATTCATTTCACATGTCTAGAAGTGAAATAAAAAATAATTTGGACAATATCTGACATATTTTGAAATTTGTCAAAAATCTGTCTTTTTTCCTGACTCCGGACCTTATGTGAAAACTAAGAAAATCTGAAAAGTACGAAAAAAATCAGACCAATTTTTTTCACTTTTTTTGCCATAGTTCATGCATTTCACATTTCTAGAAGTGAAATAAAAAATAATTTGGACAATATCTAACAGATTTTTAAATTTATTAAAAAATCTGTCTCTCATCCTGACCTCGAAAACTTAGAAAATCTGAAAAGTACGAAAAAAATCAGACCAATTTTTTTTCACTTTTTTTGCCATAGTTCATGCATTTCACATGTCTAGACGTGAATTAAAAAATAATTTGGAAAATATCTGACATATTTTGAAATTTGTCAAAAATCTGTCTTTTTTCCTGACCCCGGACCTTATGTGAAAACTAAGAAAATCTGAAAAGTACGAAAAAAATCAGACCAATTTTTTTTCACTTTTTTTGCCATAGTTCATTCATTTCACATGTCTAGAAGTGAAATAAAAAATAATTTGGACAATATCTGACATATTTTGAAATTTGTCAAAAATCTGTCTTTTTTCCTGACCCCGGACCTTATGTGAAAACTAAGAAAATCTGAAAAGTACGAAAAAAATAAGACCAATTTTTTTTCACTTTTTTTCCATAGTTCATGCATTTCACATGTCTAGACGTGAATTAAAAAATAATTTGGACAATATCTAACAGATTTTTAAATTTATTAAAACATCTGTCTCTCATCCTGACCGCGAAAACTAAGAAAATCTGAAAAGTACGAAAAAAATCAGACCAATTTTTTTTCACTTTTTTTCCCATAGTTCATGCATTTCACATGTCTAGACGTGAATTAAAAAATAATTTGGACAATATCTCACATATTTTGAAATTTGTCAAAAATCTGTCTTTTTTCCTGACTCCGGACCTTATGTGAAAACTAAGAAAATCTGAAAAGTACGAAAAAAATCAGACCAATTTTTTTTCACTTTTTTTCCATAGTTCATGCATTTCACATGTCTAGAAGTGAAATAAAAAATAATTTGGACAATATCTAACAGATTTTTAAATTTATTAAAAAATCTGTCTCTCATCCTGACCGCGAAAACTAAGAAAATCTGAAAAGTACGAAAAAAATCAGACCAATTTTTTTTCACTTTTTTTGCCATAGTTCATGCATTTCACATGTCTAGACGTGAATTAAAAAATAATTTGGACAATATCTCACATATTTTGAAATTTGTCAAAAATCTGTCTTTTTTCCTGACTCCGGACCTTATGTGAAAACTAAGAAAATCTGAAAAGTACGAAAAAAATCAGACCAATTTTTTTCACTTTTTTTGCCATAGTTCATGCATTTCACATTTCTAGAAGTGAAATAAAAAATAATTTGGACAATATCTGACATATTTTGAAATTTGTCAAAAATCTGTCTTTTTTCCGGACCCCGGACCTTATGTGAAAACTAAGAAAATCTGAAAAGTACGAAAAAAATAAGACCAATTTTTTTTCACTTTTTTGCCATAGTTCATGCATTTCACATGTCTAGACGTGAATTAAAAAATAATTTGGACAATATCTAACAGATTTTTAAATTTATTAAAACATCTGTCTCTCATCCTGACCGCGAAAACTAAGAAAATCTGAAAAGTACGAAAAAAATCAGACCAATTTTTTTTCACTTTTTTTGCCATAGTTCATGCATTTCACATTTCTAGAAGTGAAATAAAAAATAATTTGGACAATATCTAACAGATTTTTAAATTTATTAAAAAATCTGTCTCTCATCCTGACCTCGAAAACTTAGAAAATCTGAAAAGTACGAAAAAAATCAGACCAATTTTTTTTCACTTTTTTTGCCATAGTTCATTCATTTCACATGTCTAGAAGTGAAATAAAAAATAATTTGGACAATATCTGACATATTTTGAAATTTGTCAAAAATCTGTCTTTTTTCCTGACTCCGGACCTTATGTGAAAACTAAGAAAATCTGAAAAGTACGAAAAAAATCAGACCAATTTTTTTCACTTTTTTTGCCATAGTTCATGCATTTCACATTTCTAGAAGTGAAATAAAAAATAATTTGGACAATATCTAACAGATTTTTAAATTTATTAAAAAATCTGTCTCTCATCCTGACCTCGAAAACTTAGAAAATCTGAAAAGTACGAAAAAAATCAGACCAATTTTTTTTCACTTTTTTTGCCATAGTTCATTCATTTCACATGTCTAGAAGTGAAATAAAAAATAATTTGGACAATATCTGACATATTTTGAAATTTGTCAAAAATCTGTCTTTTTTCCTGACCCCGGACCTTATGTGAAAACTAAGAAAATCTGAAAAGTACGAAAAAAATAAGACCAATTTTTTTTCACTTTTTTTGCCATAGTTCATTCATTTCACATGTCTAGAAGTGAAATAAAAAATAATTTTGACAATATCTGACATATTTTGAAATTTGTCAAAAATCTGTCTTTTTTCCTGACCCCGGACCTTATGTGAAAACTAAGAAAATCTGAAAAGTACGAAAAAAATCAGACCAATTTTTTTTCACTTTTTTTCCCATAGTTCATGCATTTCACATGTCTAGAAGTGAAATAAAAAATAATTTGGACAATATCTAACAGATTTTTAAATTTATTAAAAAATCTGTCTCTCATCCTGACCGCGAAAACTAAGAAAATCTGAAAAGTACGAAAAAAATCAGACCAATTTTTTTTCACTTTTTTTGCCATAGTTCATGCATTTCACATGTCTAGACGTGAATTAAAAAATAATTTGGACAATATCTCACATATTTTGAAATTTGTCAAAAATCTGTCTTTTTTCCTGACTCCGGACCTTATGTGAAAACTAAGAAAATCTGAAAAGTACGAAAAAAATCAGACCAATTTTTTTCACTTTTTTGCCATAGTTCATGCATTTCACATTTCTAGAAGTGAAATAAAAAATAATTTGGACAATATCTAACAGATTTTTAAATTTATCAAAAAATCTGTCTCTCATCCTGACCGCGAAAACTAAGAAAATCTGAAAAGTACGAAAAAAATAAGACCAATTTTTTTTCACTTTTTTGCCATAGTTCATGCATTTCACATGTCTAGACGTGAATTAAAAAATAATTTGGACAATATCTAACAGATTTTTAAATTTATTAAAACATCTGTCTCTCATCCTGACCGCGAAAACTAAGAAAATCTGAAAAGTACGAAAAAAATCAGACCAATTTTTTTTCACTTTTTTTCCCATAGTTCATGCATTTCACATGTCTAGAAGTGAAATAAAAAATAATTTGGACAATATCTAACAGATTTTTAAATTTATTAAAAAATCTGTCTCTCATCCTGACCTCGAAAACTTAGAAAATCTGAAAAGTACGAAAAAAATCAGACCAATTTTTTTTCACTTTTTTTGCCATAGTTCATGCATTTCACATGTCAAGACGTGAATTAAAAAATAATTTGGAAAATATCTGACATATTTTGAAATTTGTCAAAAATCTGTCTTTTTTCCTGACCCCGGACCTTATGTGAAAACTAAGAAAATCTGAAAAGTACGAAAAAAATCAGACCAATTTTTTTTCACTTTTTTTGCCATAGTTCATTCATTTCACATGTCTAGAAGTGAAATAAAAAATAATTTGGACAATATCTGACATATTTTGAAATTTGTCAAAAATCTGTCTTTTTTCCTGACTCCGGACCTTATGTGAAAACTAAGAAAATCTGAAAAGTACGAAAAAAATCAGACCAATTTTTTTCACTTTTTTTGCCATAGTTCATGCATTTCACATTTCTAGAAGTGAAATAAAAAATAATTTGGACAATATCTAACAGATTTTTAAATTTATTAAAAAATCTGTCTCTCATCCTGACCTCGAAAACTTAGAAAATCTGAAAAGTACGAAAAAAATCAGACCAATTTTTTTTCACTTTTTTTGCCATAGTTCATTCATTTCACATGTCTAGAAGTGAAATAAAAAATAATTTGGACAATATCTGACATATTTTGAAATTTGTCAAAAATCTGTCTTTTTTCCTGACTCCGGACCTTATGTGAAAACTAAGAAAATCTGAAAAGTACGAAAAAAATCAGACCAATTTTTTTCACTTTTTTTGCCATAGTTCATGCATTTCACATTTCTAGAAGTGAAATAAAAAATAATTTGGACAATATCTAACAGATTTTTAAATTTATTAAAAAATCTGTCTCTCATCCTGACCTCGAAAACTTAGAAAATCTGAAAAGTACGAAAAAAATCAGACCAATTTTTTTTCACTTTTTTTGCCATAGTTCATGCATTTCACATGTCTAGACGTGAATTAAAAAATAATTTGGAAAATATCTGACATATTTTGAAATTTGTCAAAAATCTGTCTTTTTTCCTGACCCCGGACCTTATGTGAAAACTAAGAAAATCTGAAAAGTACGAAAAAAATCAGACCAATTTTTTTTCACTTTTTTTGCCATAGTTCATTCATTTCACATGTCTAGAAGTGAAATAAAAAATAATTTGGACAATATCTGACATATTTTGAAATTTGTCAAAAATCTGTCTTTTTTCCTGACCCCGGACCTTATGTGAAAACTAAGAAAATCTGAAAAGTACGAAAAAAATAAGACCAATTTTTTTTCACTTTTTTTCCATAGTTCATGCATTTCACATGTCTAGACGTGAATTAAAAAATAATTTGGACAATATCTAACAGATTTTTAAATTTATTAAAACATCTGTCTCTCATCCTGACCGCGAAAACTAAGAAAATCTGAAAAGTACGAAAAAAATCAGACCAATTTTTTTTCACTTTTTTTCCCATAGTTCATGCATTTCACATGTCTAGACGTGAATTAAAAAATAATTTGGACAATATCTCACATATTTTGAAATTTGTCAAAAATCTGTCTTTTTTCCTGACTCCGGACCTTATGTGAAAACTAAGAAAATCTGAAAAGTACGAAAAAAATCAGACCAATTTTTTTTCACTTTTTTTCCATAGTTCATGCATTTCACATGTCTAGAAGTGAAATAAAAAATAATTTGGACAATATCTAACAGATTTTTAAATTTATTAAAAAATCTGTCTCTCATCCTGACCGCGAAAACTAAGAAAATCTGAAAAGTACGAAAAAAATCAGACCAATTTTTTTTCACTTTTTTTGCCATAGTTCATGCATTTCACATGTCTAGACGTGAATTAAAAAATAATTTGGACAATATCTCACATATTTTGAAATTTGTCAAAAATCTGTCTTTTTTCCTGACTCCGGACCTTATGTGAAAACTAAGAAAATCTGAAAAGTACGAAAAAAATCAGACCAATTTTTTTCACTTTTTTTGCCATAGTTCATGCATTTCACATTTCTAGAAGTGAAATAAAAAATAATTTGGACAATATCTGACATATTTTGAAATTTGTCAAAAATCTGTCTTTTTTCCGGACCCCGGACCTTATGTGAAAACTAAGAAAATCTGAAAAGTACGAAAAAAATAAGACCAATTTTTTTCACTTTTTTTGCCATAGTTCATGCATTTCACATTTCTAGAAGTGAAATAAAAAATAATTTGGACAATATCTAACAGATTTTTAAATTTATCAAAAAATCTGTCTCTCATCCTGACCGCGAAAACTAAGAAAATCTGAAAAGTACGAAAAAAATAAGACCAATTTTTTTTCACTTTTTTGCCATAGTTCATGCATTTCACATGTCTAGACGTGAATTAAAAAATAATTTGGACAATATCTAACAGATTTTTAAATTTATTAAAACATCTGTCTCTCATCCTGACCGCGAAAACTAAGAAAATCTGAAAAGTACGAAAAAAATCAGACCAATTTTTTTTCACTTTTTTTCCCATAGTTCATGCATTTCACATGTCTAGAAGTGAAATAAAAAATAATTTGGACAATATCTAACAGATTTTTAAATTTATTAAAAAATCTGTCTCTCATCCTGACCTCGAAAACTTAGAAAATCTGAAAAGTACGAAAAAAATCAGACCAATTTTTTTTCACTTTTTTTGCCATAGTTCATGCATTTCACATGTCTAGAAGTGAAATAAAAAATAATTTGGACAATATCTGACATATTTTGAAATTTGTCAAAAATCTGTCTTTTTTCCTGACTCCGGACCTTATGTGAAAACTAAGAAAATCTGAAAAGTACGAAAAAAATCAGACCAATTTTTTTCACTTTTTTTGCCATAGTTCATGCATTTCACATTTCTAGAAGTGAAATAAAAAATAATTTGGACAATATCTAACAGATTTTTAAATTTATTAAAAAATCTGTCTCTCATCCTGACCTCGAAAACTTAGAAAATCTGAAAAGTACGAAAAAAATCAGACCAATTTTTTTTCACTTTTTTTGCCATAGTTCATTCATTTCACATGTCTAGAAGTGAAATAAAAAATAATTTGGACAATATCTGACATATTTTGAAATTTGTCAAAAATCTGTCTTTTTTCCTGACTCCGGACCTTATGTGAAAACTAAGAAAATCTGAAAAGTACGAAAAAAATCAGACCAATTTTTTTCACTTTTTTTGCCATAGTTCATGCATTTCACATTTCTAGAAGTGAAATAAAAAATAATTTGGACAATATCTAACAGATTTTTAAATTTATTAAAAAATCTGTCTCTCATCCTGACCTCGAAAACTTAGAAAATCTGAAAAGTACGAAAAAAATCAGACCAATTTTTTTTCACTTTTTTTGCCATAGTTCATGCATTTCACATGTCTAGACGTGAATTAAAAAATAATTTGGAAAATATCTGACATATTTTGAAATTTGTCAAAAATCTGTCTTTTTTCCTGACCCCGGACCTTATGTGAAAACTAAGAAAATCTGAAAAGTACGAAAAAAATCAGACCAATTTTTTTTCACTTTTTTTGCCATAGTTCATTCATTTCACATGTCTAGAAGTGAAATAAAAAATAATTTGGACAATATCTGACATATTTTGAAATTTGTCAAAAATCTGTCTTTTTTCCTGACCCCGGACCTTATGTGAAAACTAAGAAAATCTGAAAAGTACGAAAAAAATAAGACCAATTTTTTTTCACTTTTTTTCCATAGTTCATGCATTTCACATGTCTAGACGTGAATTAAAAAATAATTTGGACAATATCTAACAGATTTTTAAATTTATTAAAACATCTGTCTCTCATCCTGACCGCGAAAACTAAGAAAATCTGAAAAGTACGAAAAAAATCAGACCAATTTTTTTTCACTTTTTTTCCCATAGTTCATGCATTTCACATGTCTAGACGTGAATTAAAAAATAATTTGGACAATATCTCACATATTTTGAAATTTGTCAAAAATCTGTCTTTTTTCCTGACTCCGGACCTTATGTGAAAACTAAGAAAATCTGAAAAGTACGAAAAAAATCAGACCAATTTTTTTTCACTTTTTTTCCATAGTTCATGCATTTCACATGTCTAGAAGTGAAATAAAAAATAATTTGGACAATATCTAACAGATTTTTAAATTTATTAAAAAATCTGTCTCTCATCCTGACCGCGAAAACTAAGAAAATCTGAAAAGTACGAAAAAAAACAGACCAATTTTTTTTCACTTTTTTTGCCATAGTTCATGCATTTCACATGTCTAGACGTGAATTAAAAAATAATTTGGACAATATCTCACATATTTTGAAATTTGTCAAAAATCTGTCTTTTTTCCTGACTCCGGACCTTATGTGAAAACTAAGAAAATCTGAAAAGTACGAAAAAAATCAGACCAATTTTTTTCACTTTTTTTGCCATAGTTCATGCATTTCACATTTCTAGAAGTGAAATAAAAAATAATTTGGACAATATCTGACATATTTTGAAATTTGTCAAAAATCTGTCTTTTTTCCGGACCCCGGACCTTATGTGAAAACTAAGAAAATCTGAAAAGTACGAAAAAAATAAGACCAATTTTTTTTCACTTTTTTGCCATAGTTCATGCATTTCACATGTCTAGACGTGAATTAAAAAATAATTTGGACAATATCTAACAGATTTTTAAATTTATTAAAACATCTGTCTCTCATCCTGACCGCGAAAACTAAGAAAATCTGAAAAGTACGAAAAAAATCAGACCAATTTTTTTTCACTTTTTTTCCCATAGTTCATGCATTTCACATGTCTAGAAGTGAAATAAAAAATAATTTGGACAATATCTAACAGATTTTTAAATTTATTAAAAAATCTGTCTCTCATCCTGACCGCGAAAACTAAGAAAATCTGAAAAGTACGAAAAAAATTAGACCAATTTTTTTTCACTTTTTTTGCCATAGT
The DNA here is from genome assembly GCF_018492685.1 of Alosa sapidissima. NCBI lineage: Eukaryota > Metazoa > Chordata > Actinopteri > Clupeiformes > Clupeidae > Alosa > Alosa sapidissima. The sequence continues at coordinate 165,158 of NC_055973.1, forward strand.
TCATGCATTTCACATGTCTAGACGTGAATTAAAAAATAATTTGGACAATATCTCACATATTTTGAAATTTGTCAAAAATCTGTCTTTTTTCCTGACCCCGGACCTTATGTGAAAACTAAGAAAATCTGAAAAGTACGAAAAAAATCAGACCAATTTTTTTCACTTTTTTTGCCATAGTTCATGCATTTCACATTTCTAGAAGTGATATAAAAAATAATTTGGACAATATCTAACAGATTTTTAAATTTATTAAAAAATCTGTCTCTCATCCTGACCTCGAAAACTTAGAAAATCTGAAAAGTACGAAAAAAATCAGACCAATTTTTTTTCACTTTTTTTGCCATAGTTCATGCATTTCACATGTCTAGACGTGAATTAAAAAATAATTTGGACAATATCTAACAGATTTTTAAATTTATTAAAACATCTGTCTCTCATCCTGACCGCGAAAACTAAGAAAATCTGAAAAGTACGAAAAAAATCAGACCAATTTTTTTTCACTTTTTTTCCCATAGTTCATGCATTTCACATGTCTAGAAGTGAAATAAAAAATAATTTGGACAATATCTAACAGATTTTTAAATTTATTAAAAAATCTGTCTCTCATCCTGACCGCGAAAACTAAGAAAATCTGAAAAGTACGAAAAAAATTAGACCAATTTTTTTTCACTTTTTTTGCCATAGTTCATGCATTTCACATGTCTAGACGTGAATTAAAAAATAATTTGGACAATATCTCACATATTTTGAAATTTGTCAAAAATCTGTCTTTTTTCCTGACCCCGGACCTTATGTGAAAACTAAGAAAATCTGAAAAGTACGAAAAAAATCAGACCAATTTTTTTCACTTTTTTTGCCATAGTTCATGCATTTCACATTTCTAGAAGTGATATAAAAAATAATTTGGACAATATCTAACAGATTTTTAAATTTATTAAAAAATCTGTCTCTCATCCTGACCTCGAAAACTTAGAAAATCTGAAAAGTACGAAAAAAATCAGACCAATTTTTTTTCACTTTTTTTGCCATAGTTCATGCATTTCACATGTCTAGACGTGAATTAAAAAATAATTTGGAAAATATCTGACATATTTTGAAATTTGTCAAAAATCTGTCTTTTTTCCTGACCCCGGACCTTATGTGAAAACTAAGAAAATCTGAAAAGTACGAAAAAAATCAGACCAATTTTTTTCACTTTTTTTGCCATAGTTCATGCATTTCACATTTCTAGAAGTGAAATAAAAAATAATTTGGACAATATCTAACAGATTTTTAAATTTATTAAAACATCTGTCTCTCATCCTGACCGCGAAAACTAAGAAAATCTGAAAAGTACGAAAAAAATCAGACCAATTTTTTTTCACTTTTTTTCCCATAGTTCATGCATTTCACATGTCTAGACGTGAATTAAAAAATAATTTGGACAATATCTCACATATTTTGAAATTTGTCAAAAATCTGTCTTTTTTCCTGACTCCGGACCTTATGTGAAAACTAAGAAAATCTGAAAAGTACGAAAAAAATCAGACCAATTTTTTTTCACTTTTTTTCCATAGTTCATGCATTTCACATGTCTAGAAGTGAAATAAAAAATAATTTGGACAATATCTAACAGATTTTTAAATTTATTAAAAAATCTGTCTCTCATCCTGACCGCGAAAACTAAGAAAATCTGAAAAGTACGAAAAAAATCAGACCAATTTTTTTTCACTTTTTTTGCCATAGTTCATGCATTTCACATGTCTAGACGTGAATTAAAAAATAATTTGGACAATATCTCACATATTTTGAAATTTGTCAAAAATCTGTCTTTTTTCCTGACTCCGGACCTTATGTGAAAACTAAGAAAATCTGAAAAGTACGAAAAAAATCAGACCAATTTTTTTCACTTTTTTTGCCATAGTTCATGCATTTCACATTTCTAGAAGTGAAATAAAAAATAATTTGGACAATATCTGACATATTTTGAAATTTGTCAAAAATCTGTCTTTTTTCCGGACCCCGGACCTTATGTGAAAACTAAGAAAATCTGAAAAGTACGAAAAAAATAAGACCAATTTTTTTTCACTTTTTTGCCATAGTTCATGCATTTCACATGTCTAGACGTGAATTAAAAAATAATTTGGACAATATCTAACAGATTTTTAAATTTATTAAAACATCTGTCTCTCATCCTGACCGCGAAAACTAAGAAAATCTGAAAAGTACGAAAAAAATCAGACCAATTTTTTTTCACTTTTTTTCCCATAGTTCATGCATTTCACATGTCTAGAAGTGAAATAAAAAATAATTTGGACAATATCTAACAGATTTTTAAATTTATTAAAAAATCTGTCTCTCATCCTGACCGCGAAAACTAAGAAAATCTGAAAAGTACGAAAAAAATTAGACCAATTTTTTTTCACTTTTTTTGCCATAGTTCATGCATTTCACATGTCTAGACGTGAATTAAAAAATAATTTGGACAATATCTCACATATTTTGAAATTTGTCAAAAATCTGTCTTTTTTCCTGACCCCGGACCTTATGTGAAAACTAAGAAAATCTGAAAAGTACGAAAAAAATCAGACCAATTTTTTTCACTTTTTTTGCCATAGTTCATGCATTTCACATTTCTAGAAGTGATATAAAAAATAATTTGGACAATATCTAACAGATTTTTAAATTTATTAAAAAATCTGTCTCTCATCCTGACCTCGAAAACTTAGAAAATCTGAAAAGTACGAAAAAAATCAGACCAATTTTTTTTCACTTTTTTTGCCATAGTTCATGCATTTCACATGTCTAGACGTGAATTAAAAAATAATTTGGAAAATATCTGACATATTTTGAAATTTGTCAAAAATCTGTCTTTTTTCCTGACCCCGGACCTTATGTGAAAACTAAGAAAATCTGAAAAGTACGAAAAAAATCAGACCAATTTTTTTCACTTTTTTTGCCATAGTTCATGCATTTCACATTTCTAGAAGTGAAATAAAAAATAATTTGGACAATATCTAACAGATTTTTAAATTTATTAAAAAATCTGTCTCTCATCCTGACCTCGAAAACTTAGAAAATCTGAAAAGTACGAAAAAAATCAGACCAATTTTTTTTCACTTTTTTTGCCATAGTTCATTCATTTCACATGTCTAGAAGTGAAATAAAAAATAATTTGGACAATATCTGACATATTTTGAAATTTGTCAAAAATCTGTCTTTTTTCCTGACTCCGGACCTTATGTGAAAACTAAGAAAATCTGAAAAGTACGAAAAAAATCAGACCAATTTTTTTCACTTTTTTTGCCATAGTTCATGCATTTCACATTTCTAGAAGTGAAATAAAAAATAATTTGGACAATATCTAACAGATTTTTAAATTTATTAAAAAATCTGTCTCTCATCCTGACCTCGAAAACTTAGAAAATCTGAAAAGTACGAAAAAAATCAGACCAATTTTTTTTCACTTTTTTTGCCATAGTTCATGCATTTCACATGTCTAGACGTGAATTAAAAAATAATTTGGACAATATCTGACATATTTTGAAATTTGTCAAAAATCTGTCTTTTTTCCTGACCCCGGACCTTATGTGAAAACTAAGAAAATCTGAAAAGTACGAAAAAAATCAGACCAATTTTTTTTCACTTTTTTTGCCATAGTTCATTCATTTCACATGTCTAGAAGTGAAATAAAAAATAATTTGGACAATATCTGACATATTTTGAAATTTGTCAAAAATCTGTCTTTTTTCCTGACCCCGGACCTTATGTGAAAACTAAGAAAATCTGAAAAGTACGAAAAAAATAAGACCAATTTTTTTTCACTTTTTTTCCATAGTTCATGCATTTCACATGTCTAGACGTGAATTAAAAAATAATTTGGACAATATCTAACAGATTTTTAAATTTATTAAAAAATCTGTCTCTCATCCTGACCGCGAAAACTAAGAAAATCTGAAAAGTACGAAAAAAATCAGACCAATTTTTTTTCACTTTTTTTGCCATAGTTCATGCATTTCACATGTCTAGACGTGAATTAAAAAATAATTTGGACAATATCTCACATATTTTGAAATTTGTCAAAAATCTGTCTTTTTTCCTGACTCCGGACCTTATGTGAAAACTAAGAAAATCTGAAAAGTACGAAAAAAATCAGACCAATTTTTTTCACTTTTTTTGCCATAGTTCATGCATTTCACATTTCTAGAAGTGAAATAAAAAATAATTTGGACAATATCTAACAGATTTTTAAATTTATTAAAAAATCTGTATCTCATCCTGACCTCGAAAACTTAGAAAATCTGAAAAGTACGAAAAAAATCAGACCAATTTTTTTTCACTTTTTTTGCCATAGTTCATGCATTTCACATTTCTAGAAGTGAAATAAAAAATAATTTGGACAATATCTAACAGATTTTTAAATTTATTAAAACATCTGTCTCTCATCCTGACCGCGAAAACTAAGAAAATCTGAAAAGTACGAAAAAAATCAGACCAATTTTTTTTCACTTTTTTTGCCATAGTTCATGCATTTCACATGTCTAGAAGTGAAATAAAAAATAATTTGGACAATATCTAACAGATTTTTAAATTTATTAAAAAATCTGTCTCTCATCCTGACCTCGAAAACTTAGAAAATCTGAAAAGTACGAAAAAAATCAGACCAATTTTTTTTCACTTTTTTTGCCATAGTTCATGCATTTCACATGTCAAGACGTGAATTAAAAAATAATTTGGAAAATATCTGACATATTTTGAAATTTGTCAAAAATCTGTCTTTTTTCCTGACCCCGGACCTTATGTGAAAACTAAGAAAATCTGAAAAGTACGAAAAAAATCAGACCAATTTTTTTTCACTTTTTTTGCCATAGTTCATTCATTTCACATGTCTAGAAGTGAAATAAAAAATAATTTGGACAATATCTGACATATTTTGAAATTTGTCAAAAATCTGTCTTTTTTCCTGACTCCGGACCTTATGTGAAAACTAAGAAAATCTGAAAAGTACGAAAAAAATCAGACCAATTTTTTTCACTTTTTTTGCCATAGTTCATGCATTTCACATGTCTAGAAGTGAAATAAAAAATAATTTGGACAATATCTAACAGATTTTTAAATTTATTAAAAAATCTGTCTCTCATCCTGACCGCGAAAACTAAGAAAATCTGAAAAGTACGAAAAAAATCAGACCAATTTTTTTTCACTTTTTTTGCCATAGTTCATGCATTTCACATTTCTAGAAGTGAAATAAAAAATAATTTGGACAATATCTAACAGATTTTTAAATTTATTAAAACATCTGTCTCTCATCCTGACCGCGAAAACTAAGAAAATCTGAAAAGTACGAAAAAAATCAGACCAATTTTTTTTCACTTTTTTTCCCATAGTTCATGCATTTCACATGTCTAGAAGTGAAATAAAAAATAATTTGGACAATATCTAACAGATTTTTAAATTTATTAAAAAATCTGTCTCTCATCCTGACCGCGAAAACTAAGAAAATCTGAAAAGTACGAAAAAAATCAGACCAATTTTTTTTCACTTTTTTTGCCATAGTTCATGCATTTCACATGTCAAGACGTGAATTAAAAAATAATTTGGAAAATATCTGACATATTTTGAAATTTGTCAAAAATCTGTCTTTTTTCCTGACCCCGGACCTTATGTGAAAACTAAGAAAATCTGAAAAGTACGAAAAAAATCAGACCAATTTTTTTTCACTTTTTTTGCCATAGTTCATTCATTTCACATGTCTAGAAGTGAAATAAAAAATAATTTGGACAATATCTGACATATTTTGAAATTTGTCAAAAATCTGTCTTTTTTCCTGACTCCGGACCTTATGTGAAAACTAAGAAAATCTGAAAAGTACGAAAAAAATCAGACCAATTTTTTTCACTTTTTTTGCCATAGTTCATGCATTTCACATGTCTAGAAGTGAAATAAAAAATAATTTGGACAATATCTAACAGATTTTTAAATTTATTAAAAAATCTGTCTCTCATCCTGACCTCGAAAACTTAGAAAATCTGAAAAGTACGAAAAAAATCAGACCAATTTTTTTTCACTTTTTTGCCATAGTTCATGCATTTCACATGTCTACACGTGAATTAAAAAATAATTTGGAAAATATCTGACATATTTTGAAATTTGTCAAAAATCTGTCTTTTTTCCTGACCCCGGACCTTATGTGAAAACTAAGAAAATCTGAAAAGTACGAAAAAAATCAGACCAATTTTTTTTCACTTTTTTTGCCATAGTTCATTCATTTCACATGTCTAGAAGTGAAATAAAAAATAATTTGGACAATATCTGACATATTTTGAAATTTGTCAAAAATCTGTCTTTTTTCCTGACTCCGGACCTTATGTGAAAACTAAGAAAATCTGAAAAGTACGAAAAAAATCAGACCAATTTTTTTTCACTTTTTTTGCCATAGTTCATGCATTTCACATGTCTAGACGTGAATTAAAAAATAATTTGGACAATATCTGACATATTTTGAAATTTGTCAAAAATCTGTCTTTTTTCCTGACCCCGGACCTTATGTGAAAACTAAGAAAATCTGAAAAGTACGAAAAAAATAAGACCAATTTTTTTTCACTTTTTTTGCCATAGTTCATGCATTTCACATGTCTAGACGTGAATTAAAAAATAATTTGGACAATATCTAACAGATTTTTAAATTTATTAAAACATCTGTCTCTCATCCTGACCGCGAAAACTAAGAAAATCTGAAAAGTACGAAAAAAATCAGACCAATTTTTTTTCACTTTTTTTCCCATAGTTCATGCATTTCACATGTCTAGAAGTGAAATAAAAAATAATTTGGACAATATCTAACAGATTTTTAAATTTATTAAAACATCTGTCTCTCATCCTGACCGCGAAAACTAAGAAAATCTGAAAAGTACGAAAAAAATCAGACCAATTTTTTTTCACTTTTTTTGCCATAGTTCATGCATTTCACATGTCTAGACGTGAATTAAAAAATAATTTGGACAATATCTCACATATTTTGAAATTTTTCAAAAATCTGTCTTTTTTCCTGACTCCGGACCTTATGTGAAAACTAAGAAAATCTGAAAAGTACGAAAAAAATCAGACCAATTTTTTTCACTTTTTTTGCCATAGTTCATGCATTTCACATTTCTAGAAGTGAAATAAAAAATAATTTGGACAATATCTAACAGATTTTTAAATTTATTAAAAAATCTGTCTCTCATCCTGACCTCGAAAACTTAGAAAATCTGAAAAGTACGAAAAAAATCAGACCAATTTTTTTTCACTTTTTTGCCATAGTTCATGCATTTCACATGTCTAGACGTGAATTAAAAAATAATTTGGAAAATATCTGACATATTTTGAAATTTGTCAAAAATCTGTCTTTTTTCCTGACTCCGGACCTTATGTGAAAACTAAGAAAATCTGAAAAGTACGAAAAAAATCAGACCAATTTTTTTTCACTTTTTTTGCCATAGTTCATGCATTTCACATGTCTAGACGTGAATTAAAAAATAATTTGGACAATATCTGACATATTTTGAAATTTGTCAAAAATCTGTCTTTTTTCCTGACCCCGGACCTTATGTGAAAACTAAGAAAATCTGAAAAGTACGAAAAAAATAAGACCAATTTTTTTTTCACTTTTTTTGCCATAGTTCATGCATTTCACATGTCTAGACGTGAATTAAAAAATAATTTGGACAATATCTAACAGATTTTTAAATTTATTAAAACATCTGTCTCTCATCCTGACCGCGAAAACTAAGAAAATCTGAAAAGTACGAAAAAAATAAGACCAATTTTTTTTCACTTTTTTGCCATAGTTCATGCATTTCACATGTCTAGACGTGAATTAAAAAATAATTTGGACAATATCTAACAGATTTTTAAATTTATTAAAACATCTGTCTCTCATCCTGACCGCGAAAACTAAGAAAATCTGAAAAGTACGAAAAAAATCAGACCAATTTTTTTTCACTTTTTTTCCCATAGTTCATGCATTTCACATGTCTAGAAGTGAAATAAAAAATAATTTGGACAATATCTAACAGATTTTTAAATTTATTAAAAAATCTGTCTCTCATCCTGACCTCGAAAACTTAGAAAATCTGAAAAGTACGAAAAAAATCAGACCAATTTTTTTTCACTTTTTTTGCCATAGTTCATTCATTTCACATGTCTAGAAGTGAAATAAAAAATAATTTGGACAATATCTGACATATTTTGAAATTTGTCAAAAATCTGTCTTTTTTCCTGACTCCGGACCTTATGTGAAAACTAAGAAAATCTGAAAAGTACGAAAAAAATCAGACCAATTTTTTTCACTTTTTTTGCCATAGTTCATGCATTTCACATGTCTAGAAGTGAAATAAAAAATAATTTGGACAATATCTAACAGATTTTTAAATTTATTAAAAAATCTGTCTCTCATCCTGACCGCGAAAACTAAGAAAATCTGAAAAGTACGAAAAAAATCAGACCAATTTTTTTTCACTTTTTTTGCCATAGTTCATGCATTTCACATTTCTAGAAGTGAAATAAAAAATAATTTGGACAATATCTAACAGATTTTTAAATTTATTAAAACATCTGTCTCTCATCCTGACCGCGAAAACTAAGAAAATCTGAAAAGTACGAAAAAAATCAGACCAATTTTTTTTCACTTTTTTTCCCATAGTTCATGCATTTCACATGTCTAGAAGTGAAATAAAAAATAATTTGGACAATATCTAACAGATTTTTAAATTTATTAAAAAATCTGTCTCTCATCCTGACCGCGAAAACTAAGAAAATCTGAAAAGTACGAAAAAAATCAGACCAATTTTTTTCACTTTTTTTGCCATAGTTCATGCATTTCACATGTCTAGAAGTGAAATAAAAAATAATTTGGACAATATCTAACAGATTTTTAAATTTATTAAAAAATCTGTCTCTCATCCTGACCTCGAAAACTTAGAAAATCTGAAAAGTACGAAAAAAATCAGACCAATTTTTTTTCACTTTTTTGCCATAGTTCATGCATTTCACATGTCTACACGTGAATTAAAAAATAATTTGGAAAATATCTGACATATTTTGAAATTTGTCAAAAATCTGTCTTTTTTCCTGACCCCGGACCTTATGTGAAAACTAAGAAAATCTGAAAAGTACGAAAAAAATCAGACCAATTTTTTTCACTTTTTTTGCCATAGTTCATGCATTTCACATTTCTAGAAGTGAAATAAAAAATAATTTGGACAATATCTAACAGATTTTTAAATTTATTAAAAAATCTGTCTCTCATCCTGACCTCGAAAACTTAGAAAATCTGAAAAGTACGAAAAAAATCAGACCAATTTTTTTTCACTTTTTTTGCCATAGTTCATGCATTTCACATTTCTAGAAGTGAAATAAAAAATAATTTGGACAATATCTAACAGATTTTTAAATTTATTAAAACATCTGTCTCTCATCCTGACCGCGAAAACTAAGAAAATCTGAAAAGTACGAAAAAAATCAGACCAATTTTTTTTCACTTTTTTTGCCATAGTTCATGCATTTCACATGTCTAGACGTGAATTAAAAAATAATTTGGACAATATCTCACATATTTTGAAATTTGTCAAAAATCTGTCTTTTTTCCTGACCCCGGACCTTATGTGAAAACTAAGAAAATCTGAAAAGTACGAAAAAAATCAGACCAATTTTTTTTCACTTTTTTTGCCATAGTTCATTCATTTCACATGTCTAGAAGTGAAATAAAAAATAATTTGGACAATATCTGACATATTTTGAAATTTGTCAAAAATCTGTCTTTTTTCCTGACCCCGGACCTTATGTGAAAACTAAGAAAATCTGAAAAGTACGAAAAAAATAAGACCAATTTTTTTTCACTTTTTTTGCCATAGTTCATGCATTTCACATGTCTAGACGTGAATTAAAAAATAATTTGGACAATATCTAACAGATTTTTAAATTTATTAAAACATCTGTCTCTCATCCTGACCGCGAAAACTAAGAAAATCTGAAAAGTACGAAAAAAATCAGACCAATTTTTTTTCACTTTTTTTCCCATAGTTCATGCATTTCACATGTCTAGAAGTGAAATAAAAAATAATTTGGACAATATCTAACAGATTTTTAAATTTATTAAAACATCTGTCTCTCATCCTGACCGCGAAAACTAAGAAAATCTGAAAAGTACGAAAAAAATCAGACCAATTTTTTTTCACTTTTTTTGCCATAGTTCATGCATTTCACATGTCTAGACGTGAATTAAAAAATAATTTGGAAAATATCTGACATATTTTGAAATTTGTCAAAAATCTGTCTTTTTTCCTGACCCCGGACCTTATGTGAAAACTAAGAAAATCTGAAAAGTACGAAAAAAATCAGACCAATTTTTTTTCACTTTTTTTGCCATAGTTCATTCATTTCACATGTCTAGAAGTGAAATAAAAAATAATTTGGACAATATCTGACATATTTTGAAATTTGTCAAAAATCTGTCTTTTTTCCTGACCCCGGACCTTATGTGAAAACTAAGAAAATCTGAAAAGTACGAAAAAAATAAGACCAATTTTTTTTCACTTTTTTTGCCATAGTTCATGCATTTCACATGTCTAGACGTGAATTAAAAAATAATTTGGACAATATCTAACAGATTTTTAAATTTATTAAAACATCTGTCTCTCATCCTGACCGCGAAAACTAAGAAAATCTGAAAAGTACGAAAAAAATCAGACCAATTTTTTTTCACTTTTTTTCCCATAGTTCATGCATTTCACATGTCTAGAAGTGAAATAAAAAATAATTTGGACAATATCTAACAGATTTTTAAATTTATTAAAACATCTGTCTCTCATCCTGACCGCGAAAACTAAGAAAATCTGAAAAGTACGAAAAAAATCAGACCAATTTTTTTTCACTTTTTTTGCCATAGTTCATGCATTTCACATGTCTAGACGTGAATTAAAAAATAATTTGGACAATATCTCACATATTTTGAAATTTGTCAAAAATCTGTCTTTTTTCCTGACTCCGGACCTTATGTGAAAACTAAGAAAATCTGAAAAGTACGAAAAAAATCAGACCAATTTTTTTCACTTTTTTTTCCATAGTTCATGCATTTCACATTTCTAGAAGTGAAATAAAAAATAATTTGGACAATATCTAACAGATTTTTAAATTTATTAAAAAATCTGTCTCTCATCCTGACCTCGAAAACTTAGAAAATCTGAAAAGTACGAAAAAAATCAGACCAATTTTTTTTCACTTTTTTTGCCATAGTTCATGCATTTCACATGTCTAGACGTGAATTAAAAAATAATTTGGAAAATATCTGACATATTTTGAAATTTGTCAAAAATCTGTCTTTTTTCCTGACCCCGGACCTTATGTGAAAACTAAGAAAATCTGAAAAGTACGAAAAAAATCAGACCAATTTTTTTTCACTTTTTTTGCCATAGTTCATTCATTTCACATGTCTAGAAGTGAAATAAAAAATAATTTGGACAATATCTGACATTTTGAAATTTGTCAAAAATCTGTCTTTTTTCCTGACTCCGGACCTTATGTGAAAACTAAGAAAATCTGAAAAGTACGAAAAAAATCAGACCAATTTTTTTCACTTTTTTTGCCATAGTTCATGCATTTCACATTTCTAGAAGTGAAATAAAAAATAATTTGGACAATATCTAACAGATTTTTAAATTTATTAAAAAATCTGTCTCTCATCCTGACCTCGAAAACTTAGAAAATCTGAAAAGTACGAAAAAAATCAGACCAATTTTTTTTCACTTTTTTTGCCATAGTTCATGCATTTCACATGTCTAGACGTGAATTAAAAAATAATTTGGACAATATCTCACATATTTTGAAATTTGTCAAAAATCTGTCTTTTTTCCTGACTCCGGACCTTATGTGAAAACTAAGAAAATCTGAAAAGTACGAAAAAAATCAGACCAATTTTTTTCACTTTTTTTGCCATAGTTCATGCATTTCACATTTCTAGAAGTGAAATAAAAAATAATTTGGACAATATCTAACAGATTTTTAAATGTATTAAAAAATCTGTCTCTCATCCTGACCTCGAAAACTTAGAAAATCTGAAAAGTACGAAAAAAATCAGACCAATTTTTTTTCACTTTTTTTGCCATAGTTCATGCATTTCACATGTCTAGACGTGAATTAAAAAATAATTTGGAAAATATCTGACATATTTTGAAATTTGTCAAAAATCTGTCTTTTTTCCTGACCCCGGACCTTATGTGAAAACTAAGAAAATCTGAAAAGTACGAAAAAAATCAGACCAATTTTTTTTCACTTTTTTTGCCATAGTTCATTCATTTCACATGTCTAGAAGTGAAATAAAAAATAATTTGGACAATATCTGACATATTTTGAAATTTGTCAAAAATCTGTCTTTTTTCCTGACTCCGGACCTTATGTGAAAACTAAGAAAATCTGAAAAGTACAAAAAAAATCAGACCAATTTTTTTTCGCTTTTTTTGCCATAGTTCAGGCATTTCACATGTCTAGACGTGAATTAAAAAATAATTTGGACAATATCTGACATATTTTGAAATTTGTCAAAAATCTGTCTTTTTTCCTGACCCCGGACCTTATGTGAAAACTAAGAAAATCTGAAAAGTACGAAAAAAATAAGACCAATTTTTTTTCACTTTTTTTGCCATAGTTCATGCATTTCACATGTCTAGACGTGAATTAAAAAATAATTTGGACAATATCTAACAGATTTTTAAATTTATTAAAACATCTGTCTCTCATCCTGACCGCGAAAACTAAGAAAATCTGAAAAGTACGAAAAAAATCAGACCAATTTTTTTTCACTTTTTTTCCCATAGTTCATGCATTTCACATGTCTAGAAGTGAAATAAAAAATAATTTGGACAATATCTAACAGATTTTTAAATTTATTAAAACATCTGTCTCTCATCCTGACCGCGAAAACTAAGAAAATCTGAAAAGTACGGAAAAAATCAGACCAATTTTTTTTCACTTTTTTTGCCATAGTTCATGCATTTCACATGTCTAGACGTGAATTAAAAAATAATTTGGACAATATCTCACATATTTTGAAATTTGTCAAAAATCTGTCTTTTTTCCTGACTCCGGACCTTATGTGAAAACTAAGAAAATCTGAAAAGTACGAAAAAAATCAGACCAATTTTTTTCACTTTTTTTGCCATAGTTCATGCATTTCACATTTCTAGAAGTGAAATAAAAAATAATTTGGACAATATCTAACAGATTTTTAAATGTATTAAAAAATCTGTCTCTCATCCTGACCTCGAAAACTTAGAAAATCTGAAAAGTACGAAAAAAATCAGACCAATTTTTTTTCACTTTTTTTGCCATAGTTCATGCATTTCACATGTCTAGACGTGAATTAAAAAATAATTTGGAAAATATCTGACATATTTTGAAATTTGTCAAAAATCTGTCTTTTTTCCTGACCCCGGACCTTATGTGAAAACTAAGAAAATCTGAAAAGTACGAAAAAAATCAGACCAATTTTTTTTCACTTTTTTTGCCATAGTTCATTCATTTCACATGTCTAGAAGTGAAATAAAAAATAATTTGGACAATATCTGACATATTTTGAAATTTGTCAAAAATCTGTCTTTTTTCCTGACTCCGGACCTTATGTGAAAACTAAGAAAATCTGAAAAGTACGAAAAAAATCAGACCAATTTTTTTTCACTTTTTTTGCCATAGTTCAGGCATTTCACATGTCTAGACGTGAATTAAAAAATAATTTGGACAATATCTGACATATTTTGAAATTTGTCAAAAATCTGTCTTTTTTCCTGACCCCGGACCTTATGTGAAAACTAAGAAAATCTGAAAAGTACGAAAAAAATAAGACCAATTTTTTTTCACTTTTTTTGCCATAGTTCATGCATTTCACATGTCTAGACGTGAATTAAAAAATAATTTGGACAATATCTAACAGATTTTTAAATTTATTAAAACATCTGTCTCTCATCCTGACCGCGAAAACTAAGAAAATCTGAAAAGTACGAAAAAAATCAGACCAATTTCTTTTCACTTTTTTTCCCATAGTTCATGCATTTCACATGTCTAGAAGTGAAATAAAAAATAATTTGGACAATATCTAACAGATTTTTAAATTTATTAAAACATCTGTCTCTCATCCTGACCGCGAAAACTAAGAAAATCTGAAAAGTACGAAAAAAATCAGACCAATTTTTTTTCACTTTTTTTGCCATAGTTCATGCATTTCACATGTCTAGACGTGAATTAAAAAATAATTTGGACAATATCTCACATATTTTGAAATTTGTCAAAAATCTGTCTTTTTTCCTGACTCCGGACCTTATGTGAAAACTAAGAAAATCTGAAAAGTACGAAAAAAATCAGACCAATTTTTTTCACTTTTTTTGCCATAGTTCATGCATTTCACATTTCTAGAAGTGAAATAAAAAATAATTTGGACAATATCTAACAGATTTTTAAATTTATTAAAAAATCTGTCTCTCATCCTGACCTCGAAAACTTAGAAAATCTGAAAAGTACGAAAAAAATCAGACCAATTTTTTTTCACTTTTTTTGCCATAGTTCATGCATTTCACATGTCTAGACGTGAATTAAAAAATAATTTGGAAAATATCTGACATATTTTGAAATTTGTCAAAAATCTGTGTTTTTTCCTGACCCCGGACCTTATGTGAAAACTAAGAAAATCTGAAAAGTACGAAAAAAATCAGACCAATTTTTTTTCACTTTTTTTGCCATAGTTCATTCATTTCACATGTCTAGAAGTGAAATAAAAAATAATTTGGACAATATCTGACATTTTGAAATTTGTCAAAAATCTGTCTTTTTTCCTGACTCCGGACCTTATGTGAAAACTAAGAAAATCTGAAAAGTACGAAAAAAATCAGACCAATTTTTTTCACTTTTTTTGCCATAGTTCATGCATTTCACATTTCTAGAAGTGAAATAAAAAATAATTTGGACAATATCTAACAGATTTTTAAATTTATTAAAAAATCTGTCTCTCATCCTGACCTCGAAAACTTAGAAAATCTGAAAAGTACGAAAAAAATCAGACCAATTTTTTTTCACTTTTTTTGCCATAGTTCATGCATTTCACATGTCTAGACGTGAATTAAAAAATAATTTGGACAATATCTAACAGATTTTTAAATTTATTAAAACATCTGTCTCTCATCCTGACCGCGAAAACTAAGAAAATCTGAAAAGTACGAAAAAAATCAGACCAATTTTTTTTCACTTTTTTTCCCATAGTTCATGCATTTCACATGTCTAGAAATGAAATAAAAAATAATTTGGACAATATCTAACAGATTTTTAAATTTATTAAAACATCTGTCTCTCATCCTGACCGCGAAAACTAAGAAAATCTGAAAAGTACGAAAAAAATCAGACCAATTTTTTTTCACTTTTTTTGCCATAGTTCATGCATTTCACATGTCTAGACGTGAATTAAAAAATAATTTGGACAATATCTCACATATTTTGAAATTTGTCAAAAATCTGTCTTTTTTCCTGACTCCGGACCTTATGTGAAAACTAAGAAAATCTGAAAAGTACGAAAAAAATCAGACCAATTTTTTTCACTTTTTTTGCCATAGTTCATGCATTTCACATTTCTAGAAGTGAAATAAAAAATAATTTGGACAATATCTAACAGATTTTTAAATGTATTAAAAAATCTGTCTCTCATCCTGACCTCGAAAACTTAGAAAATCTGAAAAGTACGAAAAAAATCAGACCAATTTTTTTCCACTTTTTTTGCCATAGTTCATGCATTTCACATGTCTAGACGTGAATTAAAAAATAATTTGGACAATATCTAAAAGATTTTTAAATTTATTAAAACATCTGTCTCTCATCCTGACCGCGAAAACTAAGAAAATCTGAAAAGTACGAAAAAAATCAGACCAATTTTTTTTCACTTTTTTTCCCATAGTTCATGCATTTCACATGTCTAGAAGTGAAATAAAAAATAATTTGGACAATATCTAACAGATTTTTAAATTTATTAAAACATCTGTCTCTCATCCTGACCGCGAAAACTAAGAAAATCTGAAAAGTACGAAAAAAATCAGACCAATTTTTTTTCACTTTTTTTGCCATAGTTCATGCATTTCACATGTCTAGACGTGAATTAAAAAATAATTTGGACAATATCTAACAGATTTTTAAATTTATTAAAACATCTGTCTCTCATCCTGACCGCGAAAACTAAGAAAATCTGAAAAGTACGAAAAAAATCAGACCAATTTTTTTTCACTTTTTTTGCCATAGTTCATGCATTTCACATGTCTAGACGTGAATTAAAAAATAATTTGGACAATATCTCACATATTTTGAAATTTGTCAAAAATCTGTCTTTTTTCCTGACTCCGGACCTTATGTGAAAACTAAGAAAATCTGAAAAGTACGAAAAAAATCAGACCAATTTTTTTCACTTTTTTTGCCATAGTTCATGCATTTCACATTTCTAGAAGTGAAATAAAAAATAATTTGGACAATATCTAACAGATTTTTAAATTTATTAAAAAATCTGTCTCTCATCCTGACCTCGAAAACTTAGAAAATCTGAAAAGTACGAAAAAAATCAGACCAATTTTTTTTCACTTTTTTTGCCATAGTTCATGCATTTCACATGTCTAGACGTGAATTAAAAAATAATTTGGAAAATATCTGACATATTTTGAAATTTGTCAAAAATCTGTGTTTTTTCCTGACCCCGGACCTTATGTGAAAACTAAGAAAATCTGAAAAGTACGAAAAAAATCAGACCAATTTTTTTTCACTTTTTTTGCCATAGTTCATTCATTTCACATGTCTAGAAGTGAAATAAAAAATAATTTGGACAATATCTGACATTTTGAAATTTGTCAAAAATCTGTCTTTTTTCCTGACTCCGGACCTTATGTGAAAACTAAGAAAATCTGAAAAGTACGAAAAAAATCAGACCAATTTTTTTCACTTTTTTTGCCATAGTTCATGCATTTCACATTTCTAGAAGTGAAATAAAAAATAATTTGGACAATATCTAACAGATTTTTAAATTTATTAAAAAATCTGTCTCTCATCCTGACCTCGAAAACTTAGAAAATCTGAAAAGTACGAAAAAAATCAGACCAATTTTTTTTCACTTTTTTTGCCATAGTTCATGCATTTCACATGTCTAGACGTGAATTAAAAAATAATTTGGACAATATCTAACAGATTTTTAAATTTATTAAAACATCTGTCTCTCATCCTGACCGCGAAAACTAAGAAAATCTGAAAAGTACGAAAAAAATCAGACCAATTTTTTTTCACTTTTTTTCCCATAGTTCATGCATTTCACATGTCTAGAAATGAAATAAAAAATAATTTGGACAATATCTAACAGATTTTTAAATTTATTAAAACATCTGTCTCTCATCCTGACCGCGAAAACTAAGAAAATCTGAAAAGTACGAAAAAAATCAGACCAATTTTTTTTCACTTTTTTTGCCATAGTTCATGCATTTCACATGTCTAGACGTGAATTAAAAAATAATTTGGACAATATCTCACATATTTTGAAATTTGTCAAAAATCTGTCTTTTTTCCTGACTCCGGACCTTATGTGAAAACTAAGAAAATCTGAAAAGTACGAAAAAAATCAGACCAATTTTTTTCACTTTTTTTGCCATAGTTCATGCATTTCACATTTCTAGAAGTGAAATAAAAAATAATTTGGACAATATCTAACAGATTTTTAAATGTATTAAAAAATCTGTCTCTCATCCTGACCTCGAAAACTTAGAAAATCTGAAAAGTACGAAAAAAATCAGACCAATTTTTTTCCACTTTTTTTGCCATAGTTCATGCATTTCACATGTCTAGACGTGAATTAAAAAATAATTTGGACAATATCTAACAGATTTTTAAATTTATTAAAACATCTGTCTCTCATCCTGACCGCGAAAACTAAGAAAATCTGAAAAGTACGAAAAAAATCAGACCAATTTTTTTTCACTTTTTTTCCCATAGTTCATGCATTTCACATGTCTAGAAGTGAAATAAAAAATAATTTGGACAATATCTGACATATTTTGAAATTTGTCAAAAATCTGTCTTTTTTCCTGACCCCGGACCTTATGTGAAAACTAAGAAAATCTGAAAAGTACGAAAAAAATAAGACCAATTTTTTTTCACTTTTTTTGCCATAGTTCATGCATTTCACATGTCTAGACGTGAATTAAAAAATAATTTGGACAATATCTAACAGATTTTTAAATTTATTAAAACATCTGTCTCTCATCCTGACCGCGAAAACTAAGAAAATCTGAAAAGTACGAAAAAAATCAGACCAATTTTTTTTCACTTTTTTTGCCATAGTTCATGCATTTCACATGTCTAGACGTGAATTAAAAAATAATTTGGACAATATCTAACAGATTTTTAAATTTATTAAAACATCTGTCTCTCATCCTGACCGCGAAAACTAAGAAAATCTGAAAAGTACGAAAAAAATCAGACCAATTTTTTTTCACTTTTTTTCCCATAGTTCATGCATTTCACATGTCTAGAAATGAAATAAAAAATAATTTGGACAATATCTAACAGATTTTTAAATTTATTAAAACATCTGTCTCTCATCCTGACCGCGAAAACTAAGAAAATCTGAAAAGTACGAAAAAAATCAGACCAATTTTTTTTCACTTTTTTTGCCATAGTTCATGCATTTCACATGTCTAGACGTGAATTAAAAAATAATTTGGACAATATCTCACATATTTTGAAATTTGTCAAAAATCTGTCTTTTTTCCTGACTCCGGACCTTATGTGAAAACTAAGAAAATCTGAAAAGTACGAAAAAAATCAGACCAATTTTTTTCACTTTTTTTGCCATAGTTCATGCATTTCACATTTCTAGAAGTGAAATAAAAAATAATTTGGACAATATCTAACAGATTTTTAAATGTATTAAAAAATCTGTCTCTCATCCTGACCTCGAAAACTTAGAAAATCTGAAAAGTACGAAAAAAATCAGACCAATTTTTTTCCACTTTTTTTGCCATAGTTCATGCATTTCACATGTCTAGACGTGAATTAAAAAATAATTTGGACAATATCTAACAGATTTTTAAATTTATTAAAACATCTGTCTCTCATCCTGACCGCGAAAACTAAGAAAATCTGAAAAGTACGAAAAAAATCAGACCAATTTTTTTTCACTTTTTTTCCCATAGTTCATGCATTTCACATGTCTAGAAGTGAAATAAAAAATAATTTGGACAATATCTGACATATTTTGAAATTTGTCAAAAATCTGTCTTTTTTCCTGACCCCGGACCTTATGTGAAAACTAAGAAAATCTGAAAAGTATGAAAAAAATCAGACCAATTTTTTTTCACTTTTTTTGCCATAGTTCATTCATTTCACATGTCTAGAAGTGAAATAAAAAATAATTTGGACAATATCTGACATATTTTGAAATTTGTCAAAAATCTGTCTTTTTTCCTGACTCCGGACCTTATGTGAAAACTAAGAAAATCTGAAAAGTACAAAAAAAATCAGACCAATTTTTTTTCACTTTTTTTGCCATAGTTCAGGCATTTCACATGTCTAGACGTGAATTAAAAAATAATTTGGACAATATCTGACATATTTTGAAATTTGTCAAAAATCTGTCTTTTTTCCTGACCCCGGACCTTATGTGAAAACTAAGAAAATCTGAAAAGTACGAAAAAAATAAGACCAATTTTTTTTCACTTTTTTTGCCATAGTTCATGCATTTCACATGTCTAGACGTGAATTAAAAAATAATTTGGACAATATCTAACAGATTTTTAAATTTATTAAAACATCTGTCTCTCATCCTGACCGCGAAAACTAAGAAAATCTGAAAAGTACGAAAAAAATCAGACCAATTTTTTTTCACTTTTTTTCCCATAGTTCATGCATTTCACATGTCTAGAAGTGAAATAAAAAATAATTTGGACAATATCTAACAGATTTTTAAATTTATTAAAACATCTGTCTCTCATCCTGACCGCGAAAACTAAGAAAATCTGAAAAGTACGAAAAAAATCAGACCAATTTTTTTTCACTTTTTTTGCCATAGTTCATGCATTTCACATGTCTAGACGTGAATTAAAAAATAATTTGGACAATATCTCACATATTTTGAAATTTGTCAAAAATCTGTCTTTTTTCCTGACTCCGGACCTTATGTGAAAACTAAGAAAATCTGAAAAGTACGAAAAAAATCAGACCAATTTTTTTCACTTTTTTTGCCATAGTTCATGCATTTCACATTTCTAGAAGTGAAATAAAAAATAATTTGGACAATATCTAACAGATTTTTAAATGTATTAAAAAATCTGTCTCTCATCCTGACCTCGAAAACTTAGAAAATCTGAAAAGTACGAAAAAAATCAGACCAATTTTTTTTCACTTTTTTTGCCATAGTTCATTCATTTCACATGTCTAGAAGTGAAATAAAAAATAATTTGGACAATATCTGACATATTTTGAAATTTGTCAAAAATCTGTCTTTTTTCCTGACTCCGGACCTTATGTGAAAACTAAGAAAATCTGAAAAGTACGAAAAAAATCAGACCAATTTTTTTTCACTTTTTTTGCCATAGTTCAGGCATTTCACATGTCTAGACGTGAATTAAAAAATAATTTGGACAATATCTGACATATTTTGAAATTTGTCAAAAATCTGTCTTTTTTCCTGACCCCGGACCTTATGTGAAAACTAAGAAAATCTGAAAAGTACGAAAAAAATAAGACCAATTTTTTTTCACTTTTTTTGCCATAGTTCATGCATTTCACATGTCTAGACGTGAATTAAAAAATAATTTGGACAATATCTAACAGATTTTTAAATTTATTAAAACATCTGTCTCTCATCCTGACCGCGAAAACTAAGAAAATCTGAAAAGTACGAAAAAAATCAGACCAATTTTTTTTCACTTTTTTTCCCATAGTTCATGCATTTCACATGTCTAGAAGTGAAATAAAAAATAATTTGGACAATATCTAACAGATTTTTAAATTTATTAAAACATCTGTCTCTCATCCTGACCGCGAAAACTAAGAAAATCTGAAAAGTACGAAAAAAATCAGACCAATTTTTTTTCACTTTTTTTGCCATAGTTCATGCATTTCACATGTCTAGACGTGAATTAAAAAATAATTTGGACAATATCTCACATATTTTGAAATTTGTCAAAAATCTGTCTTTTTTCCTGACTCCGGACCTTATGTGAAAACTAAGAAAATCTGAAAAGTACGAAAAAAATCAGACCAATTTTTTTCACTTTTTTTGCCATAGTTCATGCATTTCACATTTCTAGAAGTGAAATAAAAAATAATTTGGACAATATCTAACAGATTTTTAAATTTATTAAAAAATCTGTCTCTCATCCTGACCTCGAAAACTTAGAAAATCTGAAAAGTACGAAAAAAATCAGACCAATTTTTTTTCACTTTTTTTGCCATAGTTCATGCATTTCACATGTCTAGACGTGAATTAAAAAATAATTTGGAAAATATCTGACATATTTTGAAATTTGTCAAAAATCTGTGTTTTTTCCTGACCCCGGACCTTATGTGAAAACTAAGAAAATCTGAAAAGTACGAAAAAAATCAGACCAATTTTTTTTCACTTTTTTTGCCATAGTTCATTCATTTCACATGTCTAGAAGTGAAATAAAAAATAATTTGGACAATATCTGACATTTTGAAATTTGTCAAAAATCTGTCTTTTTTCCTGACTCCGGACCTTATGTGAAAACTAAGAAAATCTGAAAAGTACGAAAAAAATCAGACCAATTTTTTTCACTTTTTTTGCCATAGTTCATGCATTTCACATTTCTAGAAGTGAAATAAAAAATAATTTGGACAATATCTAACAGATTTTTAAATTTATTAAAAAATCTGTCTCTCATCCTGACCTCGAAAACTTAGAAAATCTGAAAAGTACGAAAAAAATCAGACCAATTTTTTTTCACTTTTTTTGCCATAGTTCATGCATTTCACATGTCTAGACGTGAATTAAAAAATAATTTGGACAATATCTAACAGATTTTTAAATTTATTAAAACATCTGTCTCTCATCCTGACCGCGAAAACTAAGAAAATCTGAAAAGTACGAAAAAAATCAGACCAATTTTTTTTCACTTTTTCTCCCATAGTTCATGCATTTCACATGTCTAGAAATGAAATAAAAAATAATTTGGACAATATCTAACAGATTTTTAAATTTATTAAAACATCTGTCTCTCATCCTGACCGCGAAAACTAAGAAAATCTGAAAAGTACGAAAAAAATCAGACCAATTTTTTTTCACTTTTTTTGCCATAGTTCATGCATTTCACATGTCTAGACGTGAATTAAAAAATAATTTGGACAATATCTCACATATTTTGAAATTTGTCAAAAATCTGTCTTTTTTCCTGACTCCGGACCTTATGTGAAAACTAAGAAAATCTGAAAAGTACGAAAAAAATCAGACCAATTTTTTTCACTTTTTTTGCCATAGTTCATGCATTTCACATTTCTAGAAGTGAAATAAAAAATAATTTGGACAATATCTAACAGATTTTTAAATGTATTAAAAAATCTGTCTCTCATCCTGACCTCGAAAACTTAGAAAATCTGAAAAGTACGAAAAAAATCAGACCAATTTTTTTCCACTTTTTTTGCCATAGTTCATGCATTTCACATGTCTAGACGTGAATTAAAAAATAATTTGGACAATATCTAACAGATTTTTAAATTTATTAAAACATCTGTCTCTCATCCTGACCGCGAAAACTAAGAAAATCTGAAAAGTACGAAAAAAATCAGACCAATTTTTTTTCACTTTTTTTCCCATAGTTCATGCATTTCACATGTCTAGAAGTGAAATAAAAAATAATTTGGACAATATCTAACAGATTTTTAAATTTATTAAAACATCTGTCTCTCATCCTGACCGCGAAAACTAAGAAAATCTGAAAAGTACGAAAAAAATCAGACCAATTTTTTTTCACTTTTTTTGCCATAGTTCATGCATTTCACATGTCTAGACGTGAATTAAAAAATAATTTGGACAATATCTAACAGATTTTTAAATTTATTAAAACATCTGTCTCTCATCCTGACCGCGAAAACTAAGAAAATCTGAAAAGTACGAAAAAAATCAGACCAATTTTTTTTCACTTTTTTTGCCATAGTTCATGCATTTCACATGTCTAGACGTGAATTAAAAAATAATTTGGACAATATCTCACATATTTTGAAATTTGTCAAAAATCTGTCTTTTTTCCTGACTCCGGACCTTATGTGAAAACTAAGAAAATCTGAAAAGTACGAAAAAAATCAGACCAATTTTTTTCACTTTTTTTGCCATAGTTCATGCATTTCACATTTCTAGAAGTGAAATAAAAAATAATTTGGACAATATCTAACAGATTTTTAAATTTATTAAAAAATCTGTCTCTCATCCTGACCTCGAAAACTTAGAAAATCTGAAAAGTACGAAAAAAATCAGACCAATTTTTTTTCACTTTTTTTGCCATAGTTCATGCATTTCACATGTCTAGACGTGAATTAAAAAATAATTTGGACAATATCTGACATATTTTGAAATTTGTCAAAAATCTGTCTTTTTTCCTGACCCCGGACCTTATGTGAAAACTAAGAAAATCTGAAAAGTACGAAAAAAATCAGACCAATTTTTTTTCACTTTTTTTGCCATAGTTCATGCATTTCACATGTCTAGACGTGAATTAAAAAATAATTTGGACAATATCTCACATATTTTGAAATTTGTCAAAAATCTGTCTTTTTTCCTGACTCCGGACCTTATGTGAAAACTAAGAAAATCTGAAAAGTACGAAAAAAATCAGACCAATTTTTTTCACTTTTTTTGCCATAGTTCATGCATTTCACATTTCTAGAAGTGAAATAAAAAATAATTTGGACAATATCTAACAGATTTTTAAATGTATTAAAAAATCTGTCTCTCATCCTGACCTCGAAAACTTAGAAAATCTGAAAAGTACGAAAAAAATCAGACCAATTTTTTTCCACTTTTTTTGCCATAGTTCATGCATTTCACATGTCTAGACGTGAATTAAAAAATAATTTGGACAATATCTAACAGATTTTTAAATTTATTAAAACATCTGTCTCTCATTCTGACCGCGAAAACTAAGAAAATCTGAAAAGTACGAAAAAAATCAGACCAATTTTTTTTCACTTTTTTTCCCATAGTTCATGCATTTCACATGTCTAGAAGTGAAATAAAAAATAATTTGGACAATATCTAACAGATTTTTAAATTTATTAAAACATCTGTCTCTCATCCTGACCGCGAAAACTAAGAAAATCTGAAAAGTACGAAAAAAATCAGACCAATTTTTTTTCACATTTTTTGCCATAGTTCATGCATTTCACATGTCTAGACGTGAATTAAAAAATAATTTGGACAATATCTCACATATTTTGAAATTTGTCAAAAATCTGTCTTTTTTCCTGACCCCGGACCTTATGTGAAAACTAAGAAAATCTGAAAAGTACGAAAAAAATCAGACCAATTTTTTTTCACTTTTTTTGCCATAGTTCATTCATTTCACATGTCTAGAAGTGAATTAAAAAATAATTTGGAAAATATCTGACATATTTTGAAATTTGTCAAAAATCTGTGTTTTTTCCTGACCCCGGACCTTATGTGAAAACTAAGAAAATCTGAAAAGTACGAAAAAAATCAGACCAATTTTTTTTCACTTTTTTTGCCATAGTTCATTCATTTCACATGTCTAGAAGTGAAATAAAAAATAATTTGGACAATATCTGACATTTTGAAATTTGTCAAAAATATGTCTTTTTTCCTGACTCCGGACCTTATGTGAAAACTAAGAAAATCTGAAAAGTACGAAAAAAATCAGACCAATTTTTTTCACTTTTTTTGCCATAGTTCATGCATTTCACATTTCTAGAAGTGAAATAAAAAATAATTTGGACAATATCTAACAGATTTTTAAATTTATTAAAAAATCTGTCTCTCATCCTGACCTCGAAAACTTAGAAAATCTGAAAAGTACGAAAAAAATCAGACCAATTTTTTTTCACTTTTTTTGCCATAGTTCATGCATTTCACATGTCTAGACGTGAATTAAAAAATAATTTGGACAATATCTAACAGATTTTTAAATTTATTAAAACATCTGTCTCTCATCCTGACCGCGAAAACTAAGAAAATCTGAAAAGTACGAAAAAAATCAGACCAATTTTTTTTCACTTTTTTTCCCATAGTTCATGCATTTCACATGTCTAGAAGTGAAATAAAAAATAATTTGGACAATATCTAACAGATTTTTAAATTTATTAAAACATCTGTCTCTCATCCTGACCGCGAAAACTAAGAAAATCTGAAAAGTACGAAAAAAATCAGACCAATTTTTTTCACTTTTTTTGCCATAGTTCATGCATTTCACATTTCTAGAAGTGAAATAAAAAATAATTTGGACAATATCTAACAGATTTTTAAATGTATTAAAAAATCTGTCTCTCATCCTGACCTCGAAAACTTAGAAAATCTGAAAAGTACGAAAAAAATCAGACCAATTTTTTTCCACTTTTTTTGCCATAGTTCATGCATTTCACATGTCTAGACGTGAATTAAAAAATAATTTGGACAATATCTAACAGATTTTTAAATTTATTAAAACATCTGTCTCTCATCCTGACCGCGAAAACTAAGAAAATCTGAAAAGTACGAAAAAAATCAGACCAATTTTTTTTCACTTTTTTTCCCATAGTTCATGCATTTCACATGTCTAGAAGTGAAATAAAAAATAATTTGGACAATATCTAACAGATTTTTAAATTTATTAAAACATCTGTCTCTCATCCTGACCGCGAAAACTAAGAAAATCTGAAAAGTACGAAAAAAATCAGACCAATTTTTTTTCACTTTTTTTGCCATAGTTCATGCATTTCACATGTCTAGACGTGAATTAAAAAATAATTTGGACAATATCTCACATATTTTGAAATTTGTCAAAAATCTGTCTTTTTTCCTGACTCCGGACCTTATGTGAAAACTAAGAAAATCTGAAAAGTACGAAAAAAATCAGACCAATTTTTTTCACTTTTTTTGCCATAGTTCATGCATTTCACATTTCTAGAAGTGAAATAAAAAATAATTTGGACAATATCTAACAGATTTTTAAATGTATTAAAAAATCTGTCTCTCATCCTGACCTCGAAAACTTAGAAAATCTGAAAAGTACGAAAAAAATCAGACCAATTTTTTTCCACTTTTTTTGCCATAGTTCATGCATTTCACATGTCTAGACGTGAATTAAAAAATAATTTGGACAATATCTAACAGATTTTTAAATTTATTAAAACATCTGTCTCTCATCCTGACCGCGAAAACTAAGAAAATCTGAAAAGTACGAAAAAAATCAGACCAATTTTTTTTCACTTTTTTTCCCATAGTTCATGCATTTCACATGTCTAGAAGTGAAATAAAAAATAATTTGGAAAATATCTGACATATTTTGAAATTTGTCAAAAATCTGTCTTTTTTCCTGACCCCGGACCTTATGTGAAAACTAAGAAAATCTGAAAAGTACGAAAAAAATCAGACCAATTTCTTTTCACTTTTTTTGCCATAGTTCATTCATTTCACATGTCTAGAAGTGAAATAAAAAATAATTTGGACAATATCTGACATATTTTGAAATTTTTCAAAAATCTGTCTTTTTTCCTGACTCCGGACCTTATGTGAAAACTAAGAAAATCTGAAAAGTACGAAAAAAATCAGACCAATTTTTTTTCACTTTTTTTGCCATAGTTCATGCATTTCACATGTCTAGACGTGAATTAAAAAATAATTTGGACAATATCTCACATATTTTGAAATTTGTCAAAAATCTGTCTTTTTTCCTGACTCCGGACCTTATGTGAAAACTAAGAAAATCTGAAAAGTACGAAAAAAATCAGACCAATTTTTTTCACTTTTTTTGCCATAGTTCATGCATTTCACATTTCTAGAAGTGAAATAAAAAATAATTTGGACAATATCTAACAGATTTTTAAATGTATTAAAAAATCTGTCTCTCATCCTGACCTCGAAAACTTAGAAAATCTGAAAAGTACGAAAAAAATCAGACCAATTTTTTTCCACTTTTTTTGCCATAGTTCATGCATTTCACATGTCTAGACGTGAATTAAAAAATAATTTGGACAATATCTAACAGATTTTTAAATTTATTAAAACATCTGTCTCTCATCCTGACTGCGAAAACTAAGAAAATCTGAAAAGTACGAAAAAAATCAGACCAATTTTTTTTCACTTTTTTTCCCATAGTTCATGCATTTCACATGTCTAGAAGTGAAATAAAAAATAATTTGGACAATATCTAACAGATTTTTAAATTTATTAAAACATCTGTCTCTCATCCTGACCGCGAAAACTAAGAAAATCTGAAAAGTACGAAAAAAATCAGACCAATTTTTTTTCACTTTTTTTGCCATAGTTCATGCATTTCACATGTCTAGACGTGAATTAAAAAATAATTTGGACAATATCTCACATATTTTGAAATTTGTCAAAAATCTGTCTTTTTTCCTGACTCCGGACCTTATGTGAAAACTAAGAAAATCTGAAAAGTACGAAAAAAATCAGACCAATTTTTTTCACTTTTTTTGCCATAGTTCATGCATTTCACATTTCTAGAAGTGAAATAAAAAATAATTTGGACAATATCTAACAGATTTTTAAATGTATTAAAAAATCTGTCTCTCATCCTGACCTCGAAAACTTAGAAAATCTGAAAAGTACGAAAAAAATCAGACCAATTTTTTTCCACTTTTTTTGCCATAGTTCATGCATTTCACATGTCTAGACGTGAATTAAAAAATAATTTGGACAATATCTAACAGATTTTTAAATTTATTAAAACATCTGTCTCTCATCCTGACCGCGAAAACTAAGAAAATCTGAAAAGTACGAAAAAAATCAGACCAATTTTTTTTCACTTTTTTTCCCATAGTTCATGCATTTCACATGTCTAGAAGTGAAATAAAAAATAATTTGGAAAATATCTGACATATTTTGAAATTTGTCAAAAATCTGTCTTTTTTCCTGACCCCGGACCTTATGTGAAAACTAAGAAAATCTGAAAAGTACGAAAAAAATCAGACCAATTTCTTTTCACTTTTTTTGCCATAGTTCATTCATTTCACATGTCTAGAAGTGAAATAAAAAATAATTTGGACAATATCTGACATATTTTGAAATTTTTCAAAAATCTGTCTTTTTTCCTGACTCCGGACCTTATGTGAAAACTAAGAAAATCTGAAAAGTACGAAAAAAATCAGACCAATTTTTTTTCACTTTTTTTGCCATAGTTCAGGCATTTCACATGTCTAGACGTGAATTAAAAAATAATTTGGACAATATCTGACATATTTTGAAATTTGTCAAAAATCTGTCTTTTTTCCTGACCCCGGACCTTATGTGAAAACTAAGAAAATCTGAAAAGTACGAAAAAAATAAGACCAATTTTTTTTCACTTTTTTTGCCATAGTTCATGCATTTCACATGTCTAGACGTGAATTAAAAAATAATTTGGACAATATCTCACATATTTTGAAATTTGTCAAAAATCTGTCTTTTTTCCTGACTCCGGACCTTATGTGAAAACTAAGAAAATCTGAAAAGTACGAAAAAAATCAGACCAATTTTTTTCACTTTTTTTGCCATAGTTCATGCATTTCACATTTCTAGAAGTGAAATAAAAAATAATTTGGACAATATCTAACAGATTTTTAAATGTATTAAAAAATCTGTCTCTCATCCTGACCTCGAAAACTTAGAAAATCTGAAAAGTACGAAAAAAATCAGACCAATTTTTTTCCACTTTTTTTGCCATAGTTCATGCATTTCACATGTCTAGACGTGAATTAAAAAATAATTTGGACAATATCTAACAGATTTTTAAATTTATTAAAACATCTGTCTCTCATCCTGACCGCGAAAACTAAGAAAATCTGAAAAGTACGAAAAAAATCAGACCAATTTTTTTTCACTTTTTTTCCCATAGTTCATGCATTTCACATGTCTAGAAGTGAAATAAAAAATAATTTGGACAATATCTAACAGATTTTTAAATTTATTAAAACATCTGTCTCTCATCCTGACCGCGAAAACTAAGAAAATCTGAAAAGTACGAAAAAAATCAGACCAATTTTTTTTCACTTTTTTTGCCATAGTTCATGCATTTCACATGTCTAGACGTGAATTAAAAAATAATTTGGACAATATCTCACATATTTTGAAATTTGTCAAAAATCTGTCTTTTTTCCTGACTCCGGACCTTATGTGAAAACTAAGAAAATCTGAAAAGTACGAAAAAAATCAGACCAATTTTTTTCACTTTTTTTGCCATAGTTCATGCATTTCACATTTCTAGAAGTGAAATAAAAAATAATTTGGACAATATCTAACAGATTTTTAAATGTATTAAAAAATCTGTCTCTCATCCTGACCTCGAAAACTTAGAAAATCTGAAAAGTACGAAAAAAATCAGACCAATTTTTTTCCACTTTTTTTGCCATAGTTCATGCATTTCACATGTCTAGACGTGAATTAAAAAATAATTTGGACAATATCTAACAGATTTTTAAATTTATTAAAACATCTGTCTCTCATCCTGACCGCGAAAACTAAGAAAATCTGAAAAGTACGAAAAAAATCAGACCAATTTTTTTTCACTTTTTTTCCCATAGTTCATGCATTTCACATGTCTAGAAGTGAAATAAAAAATAATTTGGACAATATCTAACAGATTTTTAAATTTATTAAAACATCTGTCTCTCATCCTGACCGCGAAAACTAAGAAAATCTGAAAAGTACGAAAAAAATCAGACCAATTTTTTTTCACTTTTTTTGCCATAGTTCATGCATTTCACATGTCTAGACGTGAATTAAAAAATAATTTGGACAATATCTCACATATTTTGAAATTTGTCAAAAATCTGTCTTTTTTCCTGACTCCGGACCTTATGTGAAAACTAAGAAAATCTGAAAAGTACGAAAAAAATCAGACCAATTTTTTTCACTTTTTTTGCCATAGTTCATGCATTTCACATTTCTAGAAGTGAAATAAAAAATAATTTGGACAATATCTAACAGATTTTTAAATGTATTAAAAAATCTGTCTCTCATCCTGACCTCGAAAACTTAGAAAATCTGAAAAGTACGAAAAAAATCAGACCAATTTTTTTCCACTTTTTTTGCCATAGTTCATGCATTTCACATGTCTAGACGTGAATTAAAAAATAATTTGGACAATATCTAACAGATTTTTAAATTTATTAAAACATCTGTCTCTCATCCTGACCGCGAAAACTAAGAAAATCTGAAAAGTACGAAAAAAATCAGACCAATTTTTTTTCACTTTTTTTCCCATAGTTCATGCATTTCACATGTCTAGAAGTGAAATAAAAAATAATTTGGAAAATATCTGACATATTTTGAAATTTGTCAAAAATCTGTCTTTTTTCCTGACCCCGGACCTTATGTGAAAACTAAGAAAATCTGAAAAGTACGAAAAAAATCAGACCAATTTCTTTTCACTTTTTTTGCCATAGTTCATTCATTTCACATGTCTAGAAGTGAAATAAAAAATAATTTGGACAATATCTGACATATTTTGAAATTTTTCAAAAATCTGTCTTTTTTCCTGACTCCGGACCTTATGTGAAAACTAAGAAAATCTGAAAAGTACGAAAAAAATCAGACCAATTTTTTTTCACTTTTTTTGCCATAGTTCATGCATTTCACATGTCTAGACGTGAATTAAAAAATAATTTGGACAATATCTCACATATTTTGAAATTTGTCAAAAATCTGTCTTTTTTCCTGACTCCGGACCTTATGTGAAAACTAAGAAAATCTGAAAAGTACGAAAAAAATCAGACCAATTTTTTTCACTTTTTTTGCCATAGTTCATGCATTTCACATTTCTAGAAGTGAAATAAAAAATAATTTGGACAATATCTAACAGATTTTTAAATGTATTAAAAAATCTGTCTCTCATCCTGACCTCGAAAACTTAGAAAATCTGAAAAGTACGAAAAAAATCAGACCAATTTTTTTCCACTTTTTTTGCCATAGTTCATGCATTTCACATGTCTAGACGTGAATTAAAAAATAATTTGGACAATATCTAACAGATTTTTAAATTTATTAAAACATCTGTCTCTCATCCTGACCGCGAAAACTAAGAAAATCTGAAAAGTACGAAAAAAATCAGACCAATTTTTTTTCACTTTTTTTCCCATAGTTCATGCATTTCACATGTCTAGAAGTGAAATAAAAAATAATTTGGACAATATCTAACAGATTTTTAAATTTATTAAAACATCTGTCTCTCATCCTGACCGCGAAAACTAAGAAAATCTGAAAAGTACGAAAAAAATCAGACCAATTTTTTTTCACTTTTTTTGCCATAGTTCATGCATTTCACATGTCTAGACGTGAATTAAAAAATAATTTGGACAATATCTCACATATTTTGAAATTTGTCAAAAATCTGTCTTTTTTCCTGACTCCGGACCTTATGTGAAAACTAAGAAAATCTGAAAAGTACGAAAAAAATCAGACCAATTTTTTTCACTTTTTTTGCCATAGTTCATGCATTTCACATTTCTAGAAGTGAAATAAAAAATAATTTGGACAATATCTAACAGATTTTTAAATGTATTAAAAAATCTGTCTCTCATCCTGACCTCGAAAACTTAGAAAATCTGAAAAGTACGAAAAAAATCAGACCAATTTTTTTCCACTTTTTTTGCCATAGTTCATGCATTTCACATGTCTAGACGTGAATTAAAAAATAATTTGGACAATATCTAACAGATTTTTAAATTTATTAAAACATCTGTCTCTCATCCTGACCGCGAAAACTAAGAAAATCTGAAAAGTACGAAAAAAATCAGACCAATTTTTTTTCACTTTTTTTCCCATAGTTCATGCATTTCACATGTCTAGAAGTGAAATAAAAAATAATTTGGAAAATATCTGACATATTTTGAAATTTGTCAAAAATCTGTCTTTTTTCCTGACCCCGGACCTTATGTGAAAACTAAGAAAATCTGAAAAGTACGAAAAAAATCAGACCAATTTCTTTTCACTTTTTTTGCCATAGTTCATTCATTTCACATGTCTAGAAGTGAAATAAAAAATAATTTGGACAATATCTGACATATTTTGAAATTTTTCAAAAATCTGTCTTTTTTCCTGACTCCGGACCTTATGTGAAAACTAAGAAAATCTGAAAAGTACGAAAAAAATAAGACCAATTTTTTTTCACTTTTTTTGCCATAGTTCATGCATTTCACATGTCTAGACGTGAATTAAAAAATAATTTGGACAATATCTCACATATTTTGAAATTTGTCAAAAATCTGTCTTTTTTCCTGACTCCGGACCTTATGTGAAAACTAAGAAAATCTGAAAAGTACGAAAAAAATCAGACCAATTTTTTTCACTTTTTTTGCCATAGTTCATGCATTTCACATTTCTAGAAGTGAAATAAAAAATAATTTGGACAATATCTAACAGATTTTTAAATGTATTAAAAAATCTGTCTCTCATCCTGACCTCGAAAACTTAGAAAATCTGAAAAGTACGAAAAAAATCAGACCAATTTTTTTCCACTTTTTTTGCCATAGTTCATGCATTTCACATGTCTAGACGTGAATTAAAAAATAATTTGGACAATATCTAACAGATTTTTAAATTTATTAAAACATCTGTCTCTCATCCTGACCGCGAAAACTAAGAAAATCTGAAAAGTACGAAAAAAATCAGACCAATTTTTTTTCACTTTTTTTCCCATAGTTCATGCATTTCACATGTCTAGAAGTGAAATAAAAAATAATTTGGACAATATCTAACAGATTTTTAAATTTATTAAAACATCTGTCTCTCATCCTGACCGCGAAAACTAAGAAAATCTGAAAAGTACGAAAAAAATCAGACCAATTTTTTTTCACTTTTTTTGCCATAGTTCATGCATTTCACATGTCTAGACGTGAATTAAAAAATAATTTGGACAATATCTCACATATTTTGAAATTTGTCAAAAATCTGTCTTTTTTCCTGACTCCGGACCTTATGTGAAAACTAAGAAAATCTGAAAAGTACGAAAAAAATCAGACCAATTTTTTTCACTTTTTTTGCCATAGTTCATGCATTTCACATTTCTAGAAGTGAAATAAAAAATAATTTGGACAATATCTAACAGATTTTTAAATTTATTAAAAAATCTGTCTCTCATCCTGACCTCGAAAACTTAGAAAATCTGAAAAGTACGAAAAAAATCAGACCAATTTTTTTTCACTTTTTTTGCCATAGTTCATGCATTTCACATGTCTAGACGTGAATTAAAAAATAATTTGGACAATATCTGACATATTTTGAAATTTGTCAAAAATCTGTCTTTTTTCCTGACCCCGGACCTTATGTGAAAACTAAGAAAATCTGAAAAGTACGAAAAAAATAAGACCAATTTTTTTCACTTTTTTTGCCATAGTTCATGCATTTCACATTTCTAGAAGTGAAATAAAAAATAATTTGGACAATATCTAACAGATTTTTAAATTTATTAAAAAATCTGTCTCTCATCCTGACCTCGAAAACTTAGAAAATCTGAAAAGTACGAAAAAAATCAGACCAATTTTTTTTCACTTTTTTTGCCATAGTTCATGCATTTCACATTTCTAGAAGTGAAATAAAAAATAATTTGGACAATATCTAACAGATTTTTAAATTTATTAAAACATCTGTCTCTCATCCTGACCGCGAAAACTAAGAAAATCTGAAAAGTACGAAAAAAATCAGACCAATTTTTTTCACTTTTTTTGCCATAGTTCATGCATTTCACATTTCTAGAAGTGAAATAAAAAATAATTTGGACAATATCTAACAGATTTTTAAATGTATTAAAAAATCTGTCTCTCATCCTGACCTCGAAAACTTAGAAAATCTGAAAAGTACGAAAAAAATCAGACCAATTTTTTTTCACTTTTTTTGCCATAGTTCATGCATTTCACATGTCTAGACGTGAATTAAAAAATAATTTGGACAATATCTAACAGATTTTTAAATTTATTAAAACATCTGTCTCTCATCCTGACCGCGAAAACTAAGAAAATCTGAAAAGTACGAAAAAAATCAGACCAATTTTTTTTCACTTTTTTTGCCATAGTTCATGCATTTCACATTTCTAGAAGTGAAATAAAAAATAATTTGGACAATATCTAACAGATTTTTAAATTTATTAAAACATCTGTCTCTCATCCTGACCGCGAAAACTAAGAAAATCTGAAAAGTACAAAAAAAATCAGACCAATTTTTTTCACTTTTTTTGCCATAGTTCATGCATTTCACATTTCTAGAAGTGAAATAAAAAATAATTTGGACAATATCTAACAGATTTTTAAATGTATTAAAAAATCTGTCTCTCATCCTGACCTCGAAAACTTAAAAAATCTGAAAAGTACGAAAAAAATCAGACCAATTTTTTTTCACTTTTTTTGCCATAGTTCATGCATTTCACATGTCTAGACGTGAATTAAAAAATAATTTGGACAATATCTAACAGATTTTTAAATTTATTAAAACATCTGTCTCTCATCCTGACCGCGAAAACTAAGAAAATCTGAAAAGTACGAAAAAAATCAGACCAATTTTTTTTCACTTTTTTTGCCATAGTTCATGCATTTCACATGTCTAGAAGTGAAATAAAAAATAATTTGGACAATATCTAACAGATTTTTAAATTTATTAAAACATCTGTCTCTCATCCTGACCGCGAAAACTAAGAAAATCTGAAAAGTACGAAAAAAATCAGACCAATTTTTTTTCACTTTTTTTGCCATAGTTCATGCATTTCACATGTCTAGACGTGAATTAAAAAATAATTTGGAAAATATCTGACATATTTTGAAATTTGTCAAAAATCTGTCTTTTTTCCTGACCCCGGACCTTATGTGAAAACTAAGAAAATCTGAAAAGTACGAAAAAAATCAGACCAATTTTTTTTCACTTTTTTTGCCATAGTTCATTCATTTCACATGTCTAGAAGTGAAATAAAAAATAATTTGGACAATATCTGACATTTTGAAATTTGTCAAAAATCTGTCTTTTTTCCTGACTCCGGACCTTATGTGAAAACTAAGAAAATCTGAAAAGTACGAAAAAAATCAGACCAATTTTTTTCACTTTTTTTGCCATAGTTCATGCATTTCACATTTCTAGAAGTGAAATAAAAAATAATTTGGACAATATCTAACAGATTTTTAAATTTATTAAAACATCTGTCTCTCATCCTGACCGCGAAAACTAAGAAAATCTGAAAAGTACGAAAAAAATCAGACCAATTTTTTTTCACTTTTTTTGCCATAGTTCATGCATTTCACATGTCTAGACGTGAATTAAAAAATAATTTGGACAATATCTCACATATTTTGAAATTTGTCAAAAATCTGTCTTTTTTCCTGACTCCGGACCTTATGTGAAAACTAAGAAAATCTGAAAAGTACGAAAAAAATCAGACCAATTTTTTTCACTTTTTTTGCCATAGTTCATGCATTTCACATTTCTAGAAGTGAAATAAAAAATAATTTGGACAATATCTAACAGATTTTTAAATTTATTAAAAAATCTGTCTCTCATCCTGACCTCGAAAACTTAGAAAATCTGAAAAGTACGAAAAAAATCAGACCAATTTTTTTTCACTTTTTTTGCCATAGTTCATGCATTTCACATGTCTAGACGTGAATTAAAAAATAATTTGGACAATATCTGACATATTTTGAAATTTGTCAAAAATCTGTCTTTTTTCCTGACCCCGGACCTTATGTGAAAACTAAGAAAATCTGAAAAGTACGAAAAAAATAAGACCAATTTTTTTCACTTTTTTTGCCATAGTTCATGCATTTCACATTTCTAGAAGTGAAATAAAAAATAATTTGGACAATATCTAACAGATTTTTAAATTTATTAAAAAATCTGTCTCTCATCCTGACCTCGAAAACTTAGAAAATCTGAAAAGTACGAAAAAAATCAGACCAATTTTTTTTCACTTTTTTTGCCATAGTTCATGCATTTCACATTTCTAGAAGTGAAATAAAAAATAATTTGGACAATATCTAACAGATTTTTAAATTTATTAAAACATCTGTCTCTCATCCTGACCGCGAAAACTAAGAAAATCTGAAAAGTACGAAAAAAATCAGACCAATTTTTTTCACTTTTTTTGCCATAGTTCATGCATTTCACATTTCTAGAAGTGAAATAAAAAATAATTTGGACAATATCTAACAGATTTTTAAATGTATTAAAAAATCTGTCTCTCATCCTGACCTCGAAAACTTAGAAAATCTGAAAAGTACGAAAAAAATCAGACCAATTTTTTTTCACTTTTTTTGCCATAGTTCATGCATTTCACATGTCTAGACGTGAATTAAAAAATAATTTGGACAATATCTAACAGATTTTTAAATTTATTAAAACATCTGTCTCTCATCCTGACCGCGAAAACTAAGAAAATCTGAAAAGTACGAAAAAAATCAGACCAATTTTTTTTCACTTTTTTTGCCATAGTTCATGCATTTCACATTTCTAGAAGTGAAATAAAAAATAATTTGGACAATATCTAACAGATTTTTAAATTTATTAAAACATCTGTCTCTCATCCTGACCGCGAAAACTAAGAAAATCTGAAAAGTACGAAAAAAATCAGACCAATTTTTTTCACTTTTTTTGCCATAGTTCATGCATTTCACATTTCTAGAAGTGAAATAAAAAATAATTTGGACAATATCTA
This sequence comes from Alosa sapidissima, assembly GCF_018492685.1. NCBI lineage: Eukaryota > Metazoa > Chordata > Actinopteri > Clupeiformes > Clupeidae > Alosa > Alosa sapidissima. The sequence continues at coordinate 202,030 of NC_055973.1, forward strand.
ACAGATTTTTAAATGTATTAAAAAATCTGTCTCTCATCCTGACCTCGAAAACTTAGAAAATCTGAAAAGTACGAAAAAAATCAGACCAATTTTTTTTCACTTTTTTTGCCATAGTTCATGCATTTCACATGTCTAGACGTGAATTAAAAAATAATTTGGACAATATCTAACAGATTTTTAAATTTATTAAAACATCTGTCTCTCATCCTGACCGCGAAAACTAAGAAAATCTGAAAAGTACGAAAAAAATCAGACCAATTTTTTTTCACTTTTTTTGCCATAGTTCATGCATTTCACATGTCTAGAAGTGAAATAAAAAATAATTTGGACAATATCTAACAGATTTTTAAATTTATTAAAACATCTGTCTCTCATCCTGACCGCGAAAACTAAGAAAATCTGAAAAGTACGAAAAAAATCAGACCAATTTTTTTTCACTTTTTTTGCCATAGTTCATGCATTTCACATGTCTAGACGTGAATTAAAAAATAATTTGGAAAATATCTGACATATTTTGAAATTTGTCAAAAATCTGTCTTTTTTCCTGACCCCGGACCTTATGTGAAAACTAAGAAAATCTGAAAAGTACGAAAAAAATCAGACCAATTTTTTTTCACTTTTTTTGCCATAGTTCATTCATTTCACATGTCTAGAAGTGAAATAAAAAATAATTTGGACAATATCTGACATTTTGAAATTTGTCAAAAATCTGTCTTTTTTCCTGACTCCGGACCTTATGTGAAAACTAAGAAAATCTGAAAAGTACGAAAAAAATCAGACCAATTTTTTTCACTTTTTTTGCCATAGTTCATGCATTTCACATTTCTAGAAGTGAAATAAAAAATAATTTGGACAATATCTAACAGATTTTTAAATTTATTAAAAAATCTGTCTCTCATCCTGACCTCGAAAACTTAGAAAATCTGAAAAGTACGAAAAAAATCAGACCAATTTTTTTTCACTTTTTTTGCCATAGTTCATGCATTTCACATGTCTAGACGTGAATTAAAAAATAATTTGGAAAATATCTGACATATTTTGAAATTTGTCAAAAATCTGTCTTTTTTCCTGACCCCGGACCTTATGTGAAAACTAAGAAAATCTGAAAAGTACGAAAAAAATCAGACCAATTTTTTTTCACTTTTTTTGCCATAGTTCATTCATTTCACATGTCTAGAAGTGAAATAAAAAATAATTTGGACAATATCTGACATTTTGAAATTTGTCAAAAATCTGTCTTTTTTCCTGACTCCGGACCTTATGTGAAAACTAAGAAAATCTGAAAAGTACGAAAAAAATCAGACCAATTTTTTTCACTTTTTTTGCCATAGTTCATGCATTTCACATTTCTAGAAGTGAAATAAAAAATAATTTGGACAATATCTAACAGATTTTTAAATGTATTAAAAAATCTGTCTCTCATCCTGACCTCGAAAACTTAGAAAATCTGAAAAGTACGAAAAAAATCAGACCAATTTTTTTTCACTTTTTTTGCCATAGTTCATGCATTTCACATGTCTAGAAGTGAAATAAAAAATAATTTGGACAATATCTAACAGATTTTTAAATTTATTAAAACATCTGTCTCTCATCCTGACCTCGAAAACTTAGAAAATCTGAAAAGTACGAAAAAAATCAGACCAATTTTTTTTCACTTTTTTTGCCATAGTTCATGCATTTCACATGTCTAGACGTGAATTAAAAAATAATTTGGACAATATCTGACATATTTTGAAATTTGTCAAAAATCTGTCTTTTTTCCTGACTCCGGACCTTATGTGAAAACTAAGAAAATCTGAAAAGTACGAAAAAAATCAGACGAATTTTTTTCACTTTTTTTGCCATAGTTCATGCATTTCACATTTCTAGAAGTGAAATAAAATATAATTTGGACAATATCTAACAGATTTTTAAATGTATTAAAAAATCTGTCTCTCATCCTGACCTCGAAAACTTAGAAAATCTGAAAAGTACGAAAAAAATCAGACCAATTTTTTTTCACTTTTTTTGCCATAGTTCATTCATTTCACATGTCTAGAAGTGAAATAAAATATAATTTGGACAATATCTAACAGATTTTTAAATGTATTAAAAAATCTGTCTCTCATCCTGACCTCGAAAATTTAGAAAATCTGAAAAGTACGAAAAAAATCAGACCAATTTTTTTTCACTTTTTTTGCCATAGTTCATTCATTTCACATGTCTAGAAGTGAAATAAAAAATAATTTGGACAATATCTGACATATTTTGAAATTTGTCAAAAATCTGTCTTTTTTCCTGACTCCGGACCTTATGTGAAAACTAAGAAAATCTGAAAAGTACGAAAAAAATCAGACCAATTTTTTTTCACTTTTTTTGCCATAGTTCATGCATTTCACATGTCTAGACGTGAATTAAAAAATAATTTGGACAATATCTGACATATTTTGAAATTTGTCAAAAATCTGTCTTTTTTCCTGACCCCGGACCTTATGTGAAAACTAAGAAAATCTGAAAAGTACGAAAAAAATAAGACCAATTTTTTTTCACTTTTTTTGCCATAGTTCATGCATTTCACATGTCTAGACGTGAATTAAAAAATAATTTGGACAATATCTAACAGATTTTTAAATTTATTAAAACATCTGTCTCTCATCCTGACCGCGAAAACTAAGAAAATCTGAAAAGTACGAAAAAAATCAGACCAATTTTTTTTCACTTTTTTTCCCATAGTTCATGCATTTCACATGTCTAGAAGTGAAATAAAAAATAATTTGGACAATATCTAACAGATTTTTAAATTTATTAAAAAATCTGTCTCTCATCCTGACCGCGAAAACTAAGAAAATCTGAAAAGTACGAAAAAAATCAGACCAATTTTTTTTCACTTTTTTTGCCATAGTTCATGCATTTCACATGTCTAGACGTGAATTAAAAAATAATTTGGACAATATCTGACATATTTTGAAATTTGTCAAAAATCTGTCTTTTTTCCTGACCCCGGACCTTATGTGAAAACTAAGAAAATCTGAAAAGTACGAAAAAAATCAGACCAATTTTTTTTCACTTTTTTTGCCATAGTTCATTCATTTCACATGTCTAGAAGTGAAATAAAAAATAATTTGGACAATATCTGACATTTTGAAATTTGTCAAAAATCTGTCTTTTTTCCTGACTCCGGACCTTATGTGAAAACTAAGAAAATCTGAAAAGTACGAAAAAAATCAGACCAATTTTTTTCACTTTTTTTGCCATAGTTCATGCATTTCACATTTCTAGAAGTGAAATAAAAAATAATTTGGACAATATCTAACAGATTTTTAAATTTATTAAAAAATCTGTCTCTCATCCTGACCTCGAAAACTTAGAAAATCTGAAAAGTACGAAAAAAATCAGACCAATTTTTTTTCACTTTTTTTGCCATAGTTCATGCATTTCACATTTCTAGAAGTGAAATAAAAAATAATTTGGACAATATCTAACAGATTTTTAAATTTATTAAAACATCTGTCTCTCATCCTGACCGCGAAAACTAAGAAAATCTGAAAAGTACGAAAAAAATCAGACCAATTTTTTTTCACTTTTTTTTCCCATAGTTCATGCATTTCACATGTCTAGACGTGAATTAAAAAATAATTTGGACAATATCTCACATATTTTGAAATTTGTCAAAAATCTGTCTTTTTTCCTGACTCCGGACCTTATGTGAAAACTAAGAAAATCTGAAAAGTACGAAAAAAATCAGACCAATTTTTTTCACTTTTTTTGCCATAGTTCATGCATTTCACATTTCTAGAAGTGAAATAAAAAATAATTTGGACAATATCTAACAGATTTTTAAATTTATTAAAACATCTGTCTCTCATCCTGACCGCGAAAACTAAGAAAATCTGAAAAGTACGAAAAAAATCAGACCAATTTTTTTTCACTTTTTTTCCCATAGTTCATGCATTTCACATGTCTAGACGTGAATTAAAAAATAATTTGGACAATATCTCACATATTTTGAAATTTGTCAAAAATCTGTCTTTTTTCCTGACTCCGGACCTTATGTGAAAACTAAGAAAATCTGAAAAGTACGAAAAAAATCAGACCAATTTTTTTCACTTTTTTTGCCATAGTTCATGCATTTCACATTTCTAGAAGTGAAATAAAAAATAATTTGGACAATATCTAACAGATTTTTAAATGTATTAAAAAATCTGTCTCTCATCCTGACCTCGAAAACTTAGAAAATCTGAAAAGTACGAAAAAAATCAGACCAATTTTTTTTCACTTTTTTTGCCATAGTTCATGCATTTCACATGTCTAGACGTGAATTAAAAAATAATTTGGACAATATCTAACAGATTTTTAAATTTATTAAAACATCTGTCTCTCATCCTGACCGCGAAAACTAAGAAAATCTGAAAAGTACGAAAAAAATCAGACCAATTTTTTTTCACTTTTTTTCCCATAGTTCATGCATTTCACATGTCTAGAAGTGAAATAAAAAATAATTTGGACAATATCTAACAGATTTTTAAATTTATTAAAACATCTGTCTCTCATCCTGACCGCGAAAACTAAGAAAATCTGAAAAGTACGAAAAAAATCAGACCAATTTTTTTTCACTTTTTTTGCCATAGTTCATTCATTTCACATGTCTAGAAGTGAAATAAAAAATAATTTGGACAATATCTGACATTTTGAAATTTGTCAAAAATCTGTCTTTTTTCCTGACTCCGGACCTTATGTGAAAACTAAGAAAATCTGAAAAGTACGAAAAAAATCAGACCAATTTTTTTCACTTTTTTTGCCATAGTTCATGCATTTCACATTTCTAGAAGTGAAATAAAAAATAATTTGGACAATATCTAACAGATTTTTAAATTTATTAAAAAATCTGTCTCATCCTGACCTCGAAAACTTAGAAAATCTGAAAAGTACGAAAAAAATCAGACCAATTTTTTTTCACTTTTTTTGCCATAGTTCATGCATTTCACATGTCTAGACGTGAATTAAAAAATAATTTGGACAATATCTAACAGATTTTTAAATTTATTAAAACATCTGTCTCTCATCCTGACCGCGAAAACTAAGAAAATCTGAAAAGTACGAAAAAAATCAGACCAATTTTTTTTCACTTTTTTTCCCATAGTTCATGCATTTCACATGTCTAGACGTGAATTAAAAAATAATTTGGACAATATCTCACATATTTTGAAATTTGTCAAAAATCTGTCTTTTTTCCTGACTCCGGACCTTATGTGAAAACTAAGAAAATCTGAAAAGTACGAAAAAAATCAGACCAATTTTTTTCACTTTTTTTGCCATAGTTCATGCATTTCACATTTCTAGAAGTGAAATAAAAAATAATTTGGACAATATCTAACAGATTTTTAAATGTATTAAAAAATCTGTCTCTCATCCTGACCTCGAAAACTTAGAAAATCTGAAAAGTACGAAAAAAATCAGACCAATTTTTTTTCACTTTTTTTGCCATAGTTCATGCATTTCACATGTCTAGACGTGAATTAAAAAATAATTTGGACAATATCTAACAGATTTTTAAATTTATTAAAACATCTGTCTCTCATCCTGACCGCGAAAACTAAGAAAATCTGAAAAGTACGAAAAAAATCAGACCAATTTTTTTTCACTTTTTTTCCCATAGTTCATGCATTTCACATGTCTAGAAGTGAAATAAAAAATAATTTGGACAATATCTAACAGATTTTTAAATTTATTAAAACATCTGTCTCTCATCCTGACCGCGAAAACTAAGAAAATCTGAAAAGTACGAAAAAAATCAGACCAATTTTTTTTCACTTTTTTTGCCATAGTTCATGCATTTCACATGTCTAGACGTGAATTAAAAAATAATTTGGACAATATCTCACATATTTTGAAATTTGTCAAAAATCTGTCTTTTTTCCTGACTCCGGACCTTATGTGAAAACTAAGAAAATCTGAAAAGTACGAAAAAAATCAGACCAATTTTTTTCACTTTTTTTGCCATAGTTCATGCATTTCACATTTCTAGAAGTGAAATAAAAAATAATTTGGACAATATCTAACAGATTTTTAAATTTATTAAAAAATCTGTCTCTCATCCTGACCTCGAAAACTTAGAAAATCTGAAAAGTACGAAAAAAATCAGACCAATTTTTTTTCACTTTTTTTGCCATAGTTCATGCATTTCACATGTCTAGACGTGAATTAAAAAATAATTTGGACAATATCTGACATATTTTGAAATTTGTCAAAAATCTGTCTTTTTTCCTGACTCCGGACCTTATGTGAAAACTAAGAAAATCTGAAAAGTACGAAAAAAATCAGACGAATTTTTTTCACTTTTTTTGCCATAGTTCATGCATTTCACATTTCTAGAAGTGAAATAAAATATAATTTGGACAATATCTAACAGATTTTTAAATGTATTAAAAAATCTGTCTCTCATCCTGACCTCGAAAACTTAGAAAATCTGAAAAGTACGAAAAAAATCAGACCAATTTTTTTTCACTTTTTTTGCCATAGTTCATTCATTTCACATGTCTAGAAGTGAAATAAAATATAATTTGGACAATATCTAACAGATTTTTAAATGTATTAAAAAATCTGTCTCTCATCCTGACCTCGAAAACTTAGAAAATCTGAAAAGTACGAAAAAAATCAGACCAATTTTTTTTCACTTTTTTTGCCATAGTTCATTCATTTCACATGTCTAGAAGTGAAATAAAAAATAATTTGGACAATATCTGACATATTTTGAAATTTGTCAAAAATCTGTCTTTTTTCCTGACTCCGGACCTTATGTGAAAACTAAGAAAATCTGAAAAGTACGAAAAAAATCAGACCAATTTTTTTTCACTTTTTTTGCCATAGTTCATGCATTTCACATGTCTAGACGTGAATTAAAAAATAATTTGGACAATATCTGACATATTTTGAAATTTGTCAAAAATCTGTCTTTTTTCCTGACCCCGTACCTTATGTGAAAACTAAGAAAATCTGAAAAGTACGAAAAAAATAAGACCAATTTTTTTTCACTTTTTTTGCCATAGTTCATGCATTTCACATGTCTAGACGTGAATTAAAAAATAATTTGGACAATATCTAACAGATTTTTAAATTTATTAAAACATCTGTCTCTCATCCTGACCGCGAAAACTAAGAAAATCTGAAAAGTACGAAAAAAATCAGACCAATTTTTTTTCACTTTTTTTGCCATAGTTCATGCATTTCACATGTCTAGACGTGAATTAAAAAATAATTTGGAAAATATCTGACATATTTTGAAATTTGTCAAAAATCTGTCTTTTTTCCTGACCCCGGACCTTATGTGAAAACTAAGAAAATCTGAAAAGTACGAAAAAAATCAGACCAATTTTTTTTCACTTTTTTTGCCATAGTTCATTCATTTCACATGTCTAGAAGTGAAATAAAAAATAATTTGGACAATATCTGACATATTTTGAAATTTGTCAAAAATCTGTCTTTTTTCCTGACTCCGGACCTTATGTGAAAACTAAGAAAATCTGAAAAGTACGAAAAAAATCAGACCAATTTTTTTTCACTTTTTTTGCCATAGTTCATGCATTTCACATGTCTAGACGTGAATTAAAAAATAATTTGGACAATATCTGACATATTTTGAAATTTGTCAAAAATCTGTCTTTTTTCCTGACCCCGGACCTTATGTGAAAACTAAGAAAATCTGAAAAGTACGAAAAAAATAAGACCAATTTTTTTTCACTTTTTTTGCCATAGTTCATGCATTTCACATGTCTAGACGTGAATTAAAAAATAATTTGGACAATATCTAACAGATTTTTAAATTTATTAAAACATCTGTCTCTCATCCTGACCGCAAAAACTAAGAAAATCTGAAAAGTACGAAAAAAATCAGACCAATTTTTTTTCACTTTTTTTGCCATAGTTCATGCATTTCACATGTCTAGACGTGAATTAAAAAATAATTTGGAAAATATCTGACATATTTTGAAATTTGTCAAAAATCTGTCTTTTTTCCTGACCCCGGACCTTATGTGAAAACTAAGAAAATCTGAAAAGTACGAAAAAAATCAGACCAATTTTTTTTCACTTTTTTTGCCATAGTTCATTCATTTCACATGTCTAGAAGTGAAATAAAAAATAATTTGGACAATATCTGACATATTTTGAAATTTGTCAAAAATCTGTCTTTTTTCCTGACTCCGGACCTTATGTGAAAACTAAGAAAATCTGAAAAGTACGAAAAAAATCAGACCAATTTTTTTTCACTTTTTTTGCCATAGTTCATGCATTTCACATGTCTAGACGTGAATTAAAAAATAATTTGGACAATATCTGACATATTTTGAAATTTGTCAAAAATCTGTCTTTTTTCCTGACCCCGGACCTTATGTGAAAACTAAGAAAATCTGAAAAGTACGAAAAAAATAAGACCAATTTTTTTTCACTTTTTTTGCCATAGTTCATGCATTTCACATGTCTAGACGTGAATTAAAAAATAATTTGGACAATATCTAACAGATTTTTAAATTTATTAAAACATCTGTCTCTCATCCTGACCGCGAAAACTAAGAAAATCTGAAAAGTACGAAAAAAATCAGACCAATTTTTTTTCACTTTTTTTCCCATAGTTCATGCATTTCACATGTCTAGAAGTGAAATAAAAAATAATTTGGACAATATCTAACAGATTTTTAAATTTATTAAAAAATCTGTCTCTCATCCTGACCGCGAAAACTAAGAAAATCTGAAAAGTACGAAAAAAATCAGACCAATTTTTTTTCACTTTTTTTGCCATAGTTCATGCATTTCACATGTCTAGACGTGAATTAAAAAATAATTTGGACAATATCTCACATATTTTGAAATTTGTCAAAAATCTGTCTTTTTTCCTGACTCCGGACCTTATGTGAAAACTAAGAAAATCTGAAAAGTACGAAAAAAATCAGACCAATTTTTTTCACTTTTTTTGCCATAGTTCATGCATTTCACATTTCTAGAAGTGAAATAAAAAATAATTTGGACAATATCTAACAGATTTTTAAATTTATTAAAAAATCTGTCTCTCATCCTGACCTCGAAAACTTAGAAAATCTGAAAAGTACGAAAAAAATCAGACCAATTTTTTTTCACTTTTTTTGCCATAGTTCATGCATTTCACATGTCTAGACGTGAATTAAAAAATAATTTGGAAAATATTTGACATATTTTGAAATTTGTCAAAAATCTGTCTTTTTTCCTGACCCCGGACCTTATGTGAAAACTAAGAAAATCTGAAAAGTACGAAAAAAATCAGACCAATTTTTTTTCACTTTTTTTGCCATAGTTCATGCATTTCACATGTCTAGACGTGAATTAAAAAATAATTTGGACAATATCTGACATATTTTGAAATTTGTCAAAAATCTGTCTTTTTTCCTGACTCCGGACCTTATGTGAAAACTAAGAAAATCTGAAAAGTACGAAAAAAATCAGACCAATTTTTTTTCACTTTTTTTGCCATAGTTCATGCATTTCACATGTCTAGACGTGAATTAAAAAATAATTTGGACAATATCTGACATATTTTGAAATTTGTCAAAAATCTGTCTTTTTTCCTGACCCCGGACCTTATGTGAAAACTAAGAAAATCTGAAAAGTACGAAAAAAATAAGACCAATTTTTTTTCACTTTTTTTGCCATAGTTCATGCATTTCACATGTCTAGACGTGAATTAAAAAATAATTTGGACAATATCTAACAGATTTTTAAATTTATTAAAACATCTGTCTCTCATCCTGACCGCGAAAACTAAGAAAATCTGAAAAGTACGAAAAAAATCAGACCAATTTTTTTTCACTTTTTTTGCCATAGTTCATGCATTTCACATGTCTAGACGTGAATTAAAAAATAATTTGGAAAATATCTGACATATTTTGAAATTTGTCAAAAATCTGTCTTTTTTCCTGACCCCGGACCTTATGTGAAAACTAAGAAAATCTGAAAAGTACGAAAAAAATCAGACCAATTTTTTTTCACTTTTTTTGCCATAGTTCATTAATTTCACATGTCTAGAAGTGAAATAAAAAATAATTTGGACAATATCTGACATATTTTGAAATTTGTCAAAAATCTGTCTTTTTTCCTGACTCCGGACCTTATGTGAAAACTAAGAAAATCTGAAAAGTACGAAAAAAATCAGACCAATTTTTTTTCACTTTTTTTGCCATAGTTCATGCATTTCACATGTCTAGACGTGAATTAAAAAATAATTTGGACAATATCTAACAGATTTTTAAATTTATTAAAACATCTGTCTCTCATCCTGACCGCGAAAACTAAGAAAATCTGAAAAGTACGAAAAAAATCAGACCAATTTTTTTTCACTTTTTTTGCCATAGTTCATGCATTTCACATGTCTAGACGTGAATTAAAAAATAATTTGGACAATATCTAACAGATTTTTAAATTTATTAAAACATCTGTCTCTCATCCTGACCGCGAAAACTAAGAAAATCTGAAAAGTACGAAAAAAATCAGACCAATTTTTTTTCACTTTTTTTCCCATAGTTCATGCATTTCACATGTCTAGAAGTGAAATAAAAAATAATTTGGACAATATCTAACAGATTTTTAAATTTATTAAAAAATCTGTCTCTCATCCTGACCGCGAAAACTAAGAAAATCTGAAAAGTACGAAAAAAATCAGACCAATTTTTTTTCACTTTTTTTGCCATAGTTCATTCATTTCACATGTCTAGAAGTGAAATAAAAAATAATTTGGACAATATCTGACATATTTTGAAATTTGTCAAAAATCTGTCTTTTTTCCTGACTCCGGACCTTATGTGAAAACTAAGAAAATCTGAAAAGTACGAAAAAAATCAGACCAATTTTTTTTTCACTTTTTTTGCCATAGTTCATGCATTTCACATGTCTAGACGTGAATTAAAAAATAATTTGGACAATATCTGACATATTTTGAAATTTGTCAAAAATCGGTCTTTTTTCCTGACCCCGGACCTTATGTGAAAACTAAGAAAATCTGAAAAGTACGAAAAAAATAAGACCAATTTTTTTTCACTTTTTTTGCCATAGTTCATGCATTTCACATGTCTAGACGTGAATTAAAAAATAATTTGGACAATATCTAACAGATTTTTAAATTTATTAAAACATCTGTCTCTCATCCTGACCGCGAAAACTAAGAAAATCTGAAAAGTACGAAAAAAATCAGACCAATTTTTTTTCACTTTTTTTCCCATAGTTCATGCATTTCACATGTCTAGAAGTGAAATAAAAAATAATTTGGACAATATCTAACAGATTTTTAAATTTATTAAAAAATCTGTCTCTCATCCTGACCGCGAAAACTAAGAAAATCTGAAAAGTACGAAAAAAATCAGACCAATTTTTTTTCACTTTTTTTGCCATAGTTCATGCATTTCACATGTCTAGACGTGAATTAAAAAATAATTTGGACAATATCTCACATATTTTGAAATTTGTCAAAAATCTGTCTTTTTTCCTGACTCCGGACCTTATGTGAAAACTAAGAAAATCTGAAAAGTACGAAAAAAATCAGACCAATTTTTTTCACTTTTTTTGCCATAGTTCATGCATTTCACATTTCTAGAAGTGAAATAAAAAATAATTTGGACAATATCTAACAGATTTTTAAATTCATTAAAAAATCTGTCTCTCATCCTGACCTCGAAAACTTAGAAAATCTGAAAAGTACGAAAAAAATCAGACCAATTTTTTTTCACTTTTTTTGCCATAGTTCATGCATTTCACATGTCTAGACGTGAATTAAAAAATAATTTGGAAAATATTTGACATATTTTGAAATTTGTCAAAAATCTGTCTTTTTTCCTGACCCCGGACCTTATGTGAAAACTAAGAAAATCTGAAAAGTACGAAAAAAATCAGACCAATTTTTTTTCACTTTTTTTGCCATAGTTCATTCATTTCACACGTCTAGAAGTGAAATAAAAAATAATTTGGACAATATCTGACATATTTTGAAATTTGTCAAAAATCTGTCTTTTTTCCTGACTCCGGACCTTATGTGAAAACTAAGAAAATCTGAAAAGTACGAAAAAAATCAGACCAATTTTTTTCACTTTTTTTGCCATAGTTCATGCATTTCACATTTCTAGAAGTGAAATAAAAAATAATTTGGACAATATCTAACAGATTTTTAAATTTATTAAAAAATCTGTCTCTCATCCTGACCTCGAAAACTTAGAAAATCTGAAAAGTACGAAAAAAATCAGACCAATTTTTTTTCACTTTTTTTGCCATAGTTCATGCATTTCACATGTCTAGACGTGAATTAAAAAATAATTTGGAAAATATCTGACATATTTTGAAATTTGTCAAAAATCTGTCTTTTTTCCTGACCCCGGACCTTATGTGAAAACTAAGAAAATCTGAAAAGTACGAAAAAAATAAGACCAATTTTTTTTCACTTTTTTTGCCATAGTTCATTCATTTCACATGTCTAGAAGTGAAATAAAAAATAATTTGGACAATATCTGACATATTTTGAAATTTGTCAAAAATCTGTCTTTTTTCCTGACTCCGGACCTTATGTGAAAACTAAGAAAATCTGAAAAGTACGAAAAAAATCAGACCAATTTTTTTTCACTTTTTTTGCCATAGTTCATGCATTTCACATGTCTAGACGTGAATTAAAAAATAATTTGGACAATATCTGACATATTTTGAAATTTGTCAAAAATCTGTCTTTTTTCCTGACCTCGGACCTTATGTGAAAACTAAGAAAATCTGAAAAGTACGAAAAAAATAAGACCAATTTTTTTTCACTTTTTTTGCCATAGTTCATGCATTTCACATGTCTAGACGTGAATTAAAAAATAATTTGGACAATATCTAACAGATTTTTAAATTTATTAAAACATCTGTCTCTCATCCTGACCGCGAAAACTAAGAAAATCTGAAAAGTACGAAAAAAATCAGACCAATTTTTTTTCACTTTTTTTCCCATAGTTCATGCATTTCACATGTCTAGAAGTGAAATAAAAAATAATTTGGACAATATCTAACAGATTTTTAAATTTATTAAAAAATCTGTCTCTCATCCTGACCGCGAAAACTAAGAAAATCTGAAAAGTACGAAAAAAATCAGACCAATTTTTTTTCACTTTTTTTGCCATAGTTCATGCATTTCACATGTCTAGACGTGAATTAAAAAATAATTTGGACAATATCTGACATATTTTGATATTTGTCAAAAATCTGTCTTTTTTCCTGACTCCGGACCTTATGTGAAAACTAAGAAAATCTGAAAAGTACGAAAAAAATCAGACCAATTTTTTTCACTTTTTTTGCCATAGTTCATGCATTTCACATTTCTAGAAGTGAAATAAAAAATAATTTGGACAATATCTAACAGATTTTTAAATGTATTAAAAAATCTGTCTCTCATCCTGACCTCGAAAACTTAGAAAATCTGAAAAGTACGAAAAAAATCAGACCAATTTTTTTTCACTTTTTTTGCCATAGTTCATGCATTTCACATGTCTAGACGTGAATTAAAAAATAATTTGGACAATATCTAACAGATTTTTAAATTTATTAAAACATCTGTCTCTCATCCTGACCGCGAAAACTAAGAAAATCTGAAAAGTACGAAAAAAATCAGACCAATTTTTTTTCACTTTTTTTGCCATAGTTCATGCATTTCACATGTCTAGACGTGAATTAAAAAATAATTTGGACAATATCTGACATATTTTGAAATTTGTCAAAAATCTGTCTTTTTTCCTGACCCCGGACCTTATGTGAAAACTAAGAAAATCTGAAAAGTACGAAAAAAATCAGACCAATTTTTTTTCACTTTTTTTGCCATAGTTCATGCATTTCACATGTCTAGACGTGAATTAAAAAATAATTTGGACAATATCTGACATATTTTGAAATTTGTCAAAAATCTGTCTTTTTTCCTGACCCCGGACCTTATGTGAAAACTAAGAAAATCTGAAAAGTACGAAAAAAATCAGACCAATTTTTTTTCACTTTTTTTGCCATAGTTCATGCATTTCACATGTCTAGACGTGAATTAAAAAATAATTTGGACAATATCTGACATATTTTGAAATTTGTCAAAAATCTGGCTTTTTTCCTGACCCCGGACCTTATGTGAAAACTAAGAAAATCTGAAAAGTACGAAAAAAATCAGACCAATTTTTTTTCACTTTTTTTGCCATAGTTCATGCATTTCACATGTCTAGACGTGAATTAAAAAATAATTTGGACAATATCTGACATATTTTGAAATTTGTCAAAAATCTGTCTTTTTTCCTGACTCCGGACCTTATGTGAAAACTAAGAAAATCTGAAAAGTACGAAAAAAATCAGACCAATTTTTTTCACTTTTTTTGCCATAGTTCATGCATTTCACATGTCTAGAAGTGAAATAAAAAATAATTTGGACAATATCTAACAGATTTTTAAATTTATGAAAAAATCTGTCTCTCATCCTGACCGCGAAAACTAAGAAAATCTGAAAAGTACGAAAAAAATCAGAACAATTTTTTTTCACTTTTTTCCAATAGTTCATGCATTTCACATGTCTAGAAGTGAAATAAAAAATAATTTGGACAATATCTAACAGATTTTTAAATTTATTAAAAAATCTGTCTCTCATCCTGACCGCGAAAACTAAGAAAATCTGAAAAGTACGAAAAAAATCAGACCAATTTTTTTTCACTTTTTTTTCCCATAGTTCATGCATTTCACATGTCTAGACGTGAATTAAAAAATAATTTGGACAATATCTAACAGATTTTTAAATGTATTAAAAAATCTGTCTCTCATCCTGACCGCGAAAACTAAGAAAATCTGAAAAGTACGAAAAAAATCAGACCAATTTTTTTTCACTTTTTTTCCCCATAGTTCATGCATTTCACATGTCTAGAAGTGAAATAAAAAATAATTTGGACAATATCTAACAGATTTTTAAATTTATTAAAAAATCTGTCTCTCATTCTGACCTCGAAAACTTAGAAAATCTGAAAAGTACGAAAAAAATCAGACCAATTTTTTTTCACTTTTTTTGCCATAGTTCATGCATTTCACATGTCTAGACGTGAATTAAAAAATAATTTGGACAATATCTGACATATTTTGAAATTTGTCAAAAATCTGGCTTTTTTCCTGACCCCGGACCTTAGGTGAAAACTAAGAAAATCTGAAAAGTACGAAAAAAATCAGACCAATTTTTTTTCACTTTTTTTGCCATAGTTCATGCATTTCACATGTCTAGACGTGAATTAAAAAATAATTTGGACAATATCTGACATATTTTGAAATTTGTCAAAAATCTGGCTTTTTTCCTGACCCCGGACCTTAGGTGAAAACTAAGAAAATCTGAAAAGTACGAAAAAAATCAGACCAATTTTTTTTCACTTTTTTTGCCATAGTTCATGCATTTCACATGTCTAGACGTGAATTAAAAAATAATTTGGACAATATCTGACATATTTTGAAATTTGTCAAAAATCTGGCTTTTTTCCTGACCCCGGACCTTAGGTGAAAACTAAGAAAATCTGAAAAGTACGAAAAAAATCAGACCAATTTTTTTTCACTTTTTTTGCCATAGTTCATGCATTTCACATGTCTAGACGTGAATTAAAAAATAATTTGGACAATATCTGACATATTTTGAAATTTGTCAAAAATCTGGCTTTTTTCCTGACCCCGGACCTTAGGTGAAAACTAAGAAAATCTGAAAAGTACGAAAAAAATCAGACCAATTTTTTTTCACTTTTTTTGCCATAGTTCATGCATTTCACATGTCTAGACGTGAATTAAAAAATAATTTGGACAATATCTGACATATTTTGAAATTTGTCAAAAATCTGGCTTTTTTCCTGACCCCGGACCTTAGGTGAAAACTAAGAAAATCTGAAAAGTACGAAAAAAATCAGACCAATTTTTTTTCACTTTTTTTGCCATAGTTCATGCATTTCACATGTCTAGACGTGAATTAAAAAATAATTTGGACAATATCTGACATATTTTGAAATTTGTCAAAAATCTGGCTTTTTTCCTGACCCCGGACCTTAGGTGAAAACTAAGAAAATCTGAAAAGTACGAAAAAAATCAGACCAATTTTTTTTCACTTTTTTTGCCATAGTTCATGCATTTCACATGTCTAGACGTGAATTAAAAAATAATTTGGACAATATCTGACATATTTTGAAATTTGTCAAAAATCTGGCTTTTTTCCTGACCCCGGACCTTAGGTGAAAACTAAGAAAATCTGAAAAGTACGAAAAAAATCAGACCAATTTTTTTTCACTTTTTTTGCCATAGTTCATGCATTTCACATGTCTAGACGTGAATTAAAAAATAATTTGGACAATATCTGACATATTTTGAAATTTGTCAAAAATCTGTCTTTTTTCCTGACCCCGGACCTTAGGTGAAAACTAAGAAAATCTGAAAAGTACGAAAAAAATCAGACCAATTTTTTTTCACTTTTTTTGCCATAGTTCATGCATTTCACATGTCTAGACGTGAATTAAAAAATAATTTGGACAATATCTGACATATTTTGAAATTTGTCAAAAATCTGTCTTTTTTCCTGACCCCGGACCTTAGGTGAAAACTAAGAAAATCTGAAAAGTACGAAAAAAATCAGACCAATTTTTTTTCACTTTTTTTGCCATAGTTCATGCATTTCACATGTCTAGACGTGAATTAAAAAATAATTTGGACAATATCTGACATATTTTGAAATTTGTCAAAAATCTGTCTTTTTTCCTGACCCCGGACCTTAGGTGAAAACTAAGAAAATCTGAAAAGTACGAAAAAAATCAGACCAATTTTTTTTCACTTTTTTTGCCATAGTTCATGCATTTCACATGTCTAGACGTGAATTAAAAAATAATTTGGACAATATCTGACATATTTTGAAATTTGTCAAAAATCTGTCTTTTTTCCTGACCCCGGACCTTAGGTGAAAACTAAGAAAATCTGAAAAGTACGAAAAAAATCAGACCAATTTTTTTTCACTTTTTTTGCCATAGTTCATGCATTTCACATGTCTAGACGTGAATTAAAAAATAATTTGGACAATATCTGACATATTTTGAAATTTGTCAAAAATCTGTCTTTTTTCCTGACCCCGGACCTTAGGTGAAAACTAAGAAAATCTGAAAAGTACGAAAAAAATCAGACCAATTTTTTTTCACTTTTTTTGCCATAGTTCATGCATTTCACATGTCTAGACGTGAATTAAAAAATAATTTGGACAATATCTGACATATTTTGAAATTTGTCAAAAATCTGTCTTTTTTCCTGACCCCGGACCTTAGGTGAAAACTAAGAAAATCTGAAAAGTACGAAAAAAATCAGACCAATTTTTTTTCACTTTTTTTGCCATAGTTCATGCATTTCACATGTCTAGACGTGAATTAAAAAATAATTTGGACAATATCTGACATATTTTGAAATTTGTCAAAAATCTGTCTTTTTTCCTGACCCCGGACCTTAGGTGAAAACTAAGAAAATCTGAAAAGTACGAAAAAAATCAGACCAATTTTTTTTTCACTTTTTTTGCCATAGTTCATGCATTTCACATGTCTAGACGTGAATTAAAAAATAATTTGGACAATATCTGACATATTTTGAAATTTGTCAAAAATCTGTCTTTTTTCCTGACCCCGGACCTTAGGTGAAAACTAAGAAAATCTGAAAAGTACGAAAAAAATCAGACCAATTTTTTTTCACTTTTTTTCCCATAGTTCATGCATTTCACATGTCTAGACGTGAATTAAAAAATAATTTGGACAATATCTGACATATTTTGAAATTTGTCAAAAATCTGTCTTTTTTCCTGACCCCGGACCTTAGGTGAAAACTAAGAAAATCTGAAAAGTACGAAAAAAATCAGACCAATTTTTTTTCACTTTTTTTCCCATAGTTCATGCATTTCACATGTCTAGACGTGAAATAAAAAATAATTTGGACAATATCTAACAGATTTTTAAATTTATGAAAAAATCTGTCTCTCATCCTGACCGCGAAAACTAAGAAAATCTGAAAAGTACGAAAAAAATCAGAACAATTTTTTTTCACTTTTTTCCAATAGTTCATGCATTTCACATGTCTAGAAGTGAAATAAAAAATAATTTGGACAATATCTAACAGATTTTTAAATTTATGAAAAAATCTGTCTCTCATCCTGACCGCGAAAACTAAGAAAATCTGAAAAGTACGAAAAAAATCAGACCAATTTTTTTTCACTTTTTTTGCCATAGTTCATGCATTTCACATGTCTAGACGTGAATTAAAAAATAATTTGGACAATATCTCACATATTTTGAAATTTGTCAAAAATCTGTCTTTTTTCCTGACCCCGGACCTTATGTGAAAACTAAGAAAATCTGAAAAGTACGAAAAAAATCAGACCAATTTTTTTCACTTTTTTTGCCATAGTTCATGCATTTCACATGTCTAGACGTGAATTAAAAAATAATTTGGACAATATCTAACAGATTTTTAAATTTATTAAAAAATCTGTCTCTCATCCTGACCGCGAAAACTAAGAAAATCTGAAAAGTACGAAAAAAATCAGACCAATTTTTTTTCACTTTTTTTTCCATAGTTCATGCATTTCACATGTCTAGACGTGAATTAAAAAATAATTTGGACAATATCTGACATATTTTGAAATTTGTCAAAAATCTGTCTTTTTTCCTGACCCCGGACCTTATGTGAAAACTATGAAAATCTGAAAAGTACGAAAAAAATCAGACCAATTTTTTTCACTTTTTTGCCATAGTTCATGCATTTCACATTTCTAGAAGTGAAATAAAAAATAATTTGGACAATATCTAACAGATTTTTAAATTTATGAAAAAATCTGTCTCTCATCCTGACCGCGAAAACTAAGAAAATCTGAAAAGTACGAAAAAAATCAGAACAATTTTTTTTCACTTTTTTCCAATAGTTCATGCATTTCACATGTCTAGAAGTGAAATAAAAAATAATTTGGACAATATCTAACAGATTTTTAAATTTATTAAAAAATCTGTCTCTCATCCTGACCGCGAAAACTAAGAAAATCTGAAAAGTACGAAAAAAATCAGACCAATTTTTTTTCACTTTTTTTGCCATAGTTCATGCATTTCACATGTCTAGACGTGAATTAAAAAATAATTTGGACAATATCTGACATATTTTGAAATTTTTTCGAAAATCTGTCTTTTTTCCTGACCCCGGACCTTATGTGAAAACTAAGAAAATCTGAAAAGTACGAAAAAAATCAGACCAATTTTTTTTCACTTTTTTTCCCATACTTCATTCATTTCACATGTCTAGAAGTGAAATAAAAAATAATTTGGACAATATCTAACAGATTTTTAAATTTATTAAAAAATCTGTCTCTCATCCTGATCGCGAAAACTAAGAAAATCTGAAAAGTACGAAAAAAATCAGACCAATTTTTTTTCACTTTTTTTGCCATAGTTCATGCATTTCACATGTCTAGACGTGAAATAAAAAATAATTTGGACAATATCTAACAGATTTTTAAATTTATGAAAAAATCTGTCTCTCATCCTGACCGCGAAAACTAAGAAAATCTGAAAAGTACGAAAAAAATCAGAACAATTTTTTTTCACCTTTTTCCAATAGTTCATGCATTTCACATGTCTAGAAGTGAAATAAAAAATAATTTGGACAATATCTAACAGATTTTTAAATTTATTAAAAAATCTGTCTCTCATCCTGACCGCGAAAACTAAGAAAATCTGAAAAGTACGAAAAAAATCAGACCAATTTTTTTTCACTTTTTTTGCCATAGTTCATGCATTTCACATGTCTAGACGTGAATTAAAAAATAATTTGGACAATATCTGACATATTTTGAAATTTGTCAAAAATCTGTCTTTTTTCCTGACCCCGGACCTTATGTGAAAACTAAGAAAATCTGAAAAGTACGAAAAAAATCAGACCAATTTTTTTCACTTTTTTTGCCATAGTTCATGCATTTCACATTTCTAGAAGTGAAATAAAAAATAATTTGGACAATATCTAACAGATTTTTAAATTTATTAAAAAATCTGTCTCTCATCCTGACCTCGAAAACTTAGAAAATCTGAAAAGTACGAAAAAAATCAGACCAATTTTTTTTCACTTTTTTTGCCATAGTTCATGCATATCACATGTCTAGACGTGAATTAAAAAATAATTTGGACAATATCTGACATATTTTGAAATTTGTCAAAAATCTGTCTTTTTTCCTGACCCCGGACCTTATGTGAAAACTAAGAAAATCTGAAAAGTACGAAAAAAATCAGACCAATTTTTTTTCACTTTTTTTGCCATAGTTCATGCATTTCACATGTCTAGACGTGAATTAAAAAATAATTTGGACAATATCTGACATATTTTGAAATTTGTCAAAAATCTGTCTTTTTTCCTGATCCCGGACCTTATGTGAAAACTAAGAAAATCTGAAAAGTACGAAAAAAATCAGACCAATTTTTTTTCACTTTTTTTGCCATAGTTCATGCATTTCACATGTCTAGACGTGAATTAAAAAATAATTTGGACAATATCTGACATATTTTGAAATTTGTCAAAAATCTGTCTTTTTTCCTGACCCCGGACCTTATGTGAAAACTAAGAAAATCTGAAAAGTACGAAAAAAATCAGACCAATTTTTTTTCACTTTTTTTGCCATAGTTCATGCATTTCACATGTCTAGACGTGAATTAAAAAATAATTTGGACAATATCTGACATATTTTGAAATTTGTCAAAAATCTGTCTTTTTTCCTGACCCCGGACCTTATGTGAAAACTAAGAAAATCTGAAAAGTACGAAAAAAATCAGACCAATTTTTTTTCACTTTTTTTGCCATAGTTCATGCATTTCACATGTCTAGACGTGAATTAAAAAATAATTTGGACAATATCTGACATATTTTGAAATTTGTCAAAAATCTGTCTTTTTTCCTGACCCCGGACCTTATGTGAAAACTAAGAAAATCTGAAAAGTACGAAAAAAATCAGACCAATTTTTTTTCACTTTTTTTGCCATAGTTCATTCATTTCACATGCCTAGAAGTGAATTAAAAAATAATTTGGACAATATCTGACATATTTTGAAATTTGTCAAAAATCTGTCTTTTTTCCTGACCCCGGAACTTATGTAAAAACTAAGAAAATCTGAAAAGTACGAAAAAAATCAGACCAATTTTTTTTCACTTTTTTTGCCATAGTTCATGCATTTCACATGTCTAGACGTGAATTAAAAAATAATTTGGACAATATCTAACAGATTTTTAAATTTATTAAAAAATCTGTCTCTCATCCTGACCGCGAAAACTAAGAAAATCTGAAAAGTACGAAAAAAATCAGACCAATTTTTTTTCACTTTTTTTTCCATAGTTCATGCATTTCACATGTCTAGACGTGAATTAAAAAATAATTTGGACAATATCTGACATATTTTGAAATTTGTCAAAAATCTGTCTTTTTTCCTGACCCCGGACCTTATGTGAAAACTATGAAAATCTGAAAAGTACGAAAAAAATCAGACCAATTTTTTTCACTTTTTTGCCATAGTTCATGCATTTCACATTTCTAGAAGTGAAATAAAAAATAATTTGGACAATATCTAACAGATTTTTAAATTTATGAAAAAATCTGTCTCTCATCCTGACCGCGAAAACTAAGAAAATCTGAAAAGTACGAAAAAAATCAGAACAATTTTTTTTCACTTTTTTCCAATAGTTCATGCATTTCACATGTCTAGAAGTGAAATAAAAAATAATTTGGACAATATCTAACAGATTTTTAAATTTATTAAAAAATCTGTCTCTCATCCTGACCGCGAAAACTAAGAAAATCTGAAAAGTACGAAAAAAATCAGACCAATTTTTTTTCACTTTTTTTGCCATAGTTCATGCATTTCACATGTCTAGACGTGAATTAAAAAATAATTTGGACAATATCTGACATATTTTGAAATTTGTCAAAAATCTGTCTTTTTTCCTGACCCCGGACCTTATGTGAAAACTAAGAAAATCTGAAAAGTACGAAAAAAATCAGACCAATTTTTTTTCACTTTTTTTCCCATACTTCATTCATTTCACATGTCTAGAAGTGAAATAAAAAATAATTTGGACAATATCTAACAGATTTTTAAATTTATTAAAAAATCTGTCTCTCATCCTGACCGCGAAAACTAAGAAAATCTGAAAAGTACGAAAAAAATCAGACCAATTTTTTTTCACTTTTTTTGCCATAGTTCATGCATTTCACATGTCTAGACGTGAAATAAAAAATAATTTGGACAATATCTAACAGATTTTTAAATTTATGAAAAAATCTGTCTCTCATCCTGACCGCGAAAACTAAGAAAATCTGAAAAGTACGAAAAAAATCAGAACAATTTTTTTTCACCTTTTTCCAATAGTTCATGCATTTCACATGTCTAGAAGTGAAATAAAAAATAATTTGGACAATATCTAACAGATTTTTAAATTTATTAAAAAATCTGTCTCTCATCCTGACCGCGAAAACTAAGAAAATCTGAAAAGTACGAAAAAAATCAGACCAATTTTTTTTCACTTTTTTTGCCATAGTTCATGCATTTCACATGTCTAGACGTGAATTAAAAAATAATTTGGACAATATCTGACATATTTTGAAATTTGTCAAAAATCTGTCTTTTTTCCTGACCCCGGACCTTATGTGAAAACTAAGAAAATCTGAAAAGTACGAAAAAAATCAGACCAATTTTTTTTCACTTTTTTTCCCATACTTCATTCATTTCACATGTCTAGAAGTGAAATAAAAAATAATTTGGACAATATCTAACAGATTTTTAAATTTATTAAAAAATCTGTCTCTCATCCTGACCGCGAAAACTAAGAAAATCTGAAAAGTACGAAAAAAATCAGACCAATTTTTTTTCACTTTTTTTGCCATAGTTCATGCATTTCACATGTCTAGACGTGAAATAAAAAATAATTTGGACAATATCTAACAGATTTTTAAATTTATGAAAAAATCTGTCTCTCATCCTGACCGCGAAAACTAAAAAAATCTGAAAAGTACGAAAAAAATCAGAACAAATTTTTTTCACCTTTTTCCAATAGTTCATGCATTTCACATGTCTAGAAGTGAAATAAAAAATCATTTGGACAATATCTAACAGATTTTTAAATTTATTAAAAAATCTGTCTCTCATCCTGACCGCGAAAACTAAGAAAATCTGAAAAGTACGAAAAAAATCAGACCAATTTTTTTTCACTTTTTTTGCCATAGTTCATGCATTTCACATGTCTAGACGTGAATTAAAAAATAATTTGGACAATATCTCACATATTTTGAAATTTGTCAAAAATCTGTCTTTTTTCCTGACCCCGGACCTTATGTGAAAACTAAGAAAATCTGAAAAGTACGAAAAAAATCAGACCAATTCTTTTCACTTTTTTTGCCATAGTTCATGCATTTCACATTTCTAGAAGTGAAATAAAAAATAATTTGGACAATATCTAACAGATTTTTAAATTTATTAAAAAATCTGTCTCTCATCCTGACCTCGAAAACTTAGAAAATCTGAAAAGTACGAAAAAAATCAGACCAATTTTTTTTCACTTTTTTTGCCATAGTTCATGCATTTCACATGTCTAGACGTGAATTAAAAAATAATTTGGACAATATCTGACATATTTTGAAATTTGTCAAAAATCTGTCTTTTTTCCTGACTCCGGACCTTATGTGAAAACTAAGAAAATCTGAAAAGTACGAAAAAAATCAGACCAATTTTTTTTCACTTTTTTTGCCATAGTTCATGCATTTCACATGTCTAGACGTGAATTAAAAAATAATTTGGACAATATCTGACATATTTTGAAATTTGTCAAAAATCTGTCTTTTTTCCTGACCCCGGACCTTATGTGAAAACTAAGAAAATCTGAAAAGTACGAAAAAAATCAGACCAATTTTTTTCACTTTTTTTGCCATAGTTCATGCATTTCACATTTCTAGAAGTGAAATAAAAAATAATTTGGACAATATCTAACAGATTTTTAAATTTATTAAAAAATCTGTCTCTCATCCTGACCTCGAAAACTTAGAAAATCTGAAAAGTACGAAAAAAATCAGACCAATTTTTTTTCACTTTTTTTGCCATAGTTCATGCATATCACATGTCTAGACGTGAATTAAAAAATAATTTGGACAATATCTGACATATTTTGAAATTTGTCAAAAATCTGTCTTTTTTCCTGACCCCGGACCTTATGTGAAAACTAAGAAAATCTGAAAAGTACGAAAAAAATCAGACCAATTTTTTTTCACTTTTTTTGCCATAGTTCATGCATTTCACATGTCTAGACGTGAATTAAAAAATAATTTGGACAATATCTGACATATTTTGAAATTTGTCAAAAATCTGTCTTTTTTCCTGACCCCGGACCTTATGTGAAAACTAAGAAAATCTGAAAAGTACGAAAAAAATCAGACCAATTTTTTTTCACTTTTTTTGCCATAGTTCATGCATTTCACATGTCTAGACGTGAATTAAAAAATAATTTGGACAATATCTGACATATTTTGAAATTTGTCAAAAATCTGTCTTTTTTCCTGACCCCGGACCTTATGTGAAAACTAAGAAAATCTGAAAAGTACGAAAAAAATCAGACCAATTTTTTTTCACTTTTTTTGCCATAGTTCATGCATTTCACATGTCTAGACGTGAATTAAAAAATAATTTGGACAATATCTGACATATTTTGAAATTTGTCAAAAATCTGTCTTTTTTCCTGACCCCGGACCTTATGTGAAAACTAAGAAAATCTGAAAAGTACGAAAAAAATCAGACCAATTTTTTTTCACTTTTTTTGCCATAGTTCATGCATTTCACATGTCTAGACGTGAATTAAAAAATAATTTGGACAATATCTCACATATTTTGAAATTTGTCAAAAATCTGTCTTTTTTCCTGACCCCGGACCTTATGTGAAAACTAAGAAAATCTGAAAAGTACGAAAAAAATCAGACCAATTTTTTTTCACTTTTTTTGCCATAGTTCATGCATTTCACATTTCTAGAAGTGAAATAAAAAATAATTTGGACAATATCTAACAGATTTTTCAATTTATTAAAAAATCTGTCTCTCATCCTGACCTCGAAAACTTAGAAAATCTGAAAAGCACGAAAAAAATCAGACCAATTTTTTTTCACTTTTTTTGCCATAGTTCATGCATTTCACATGTCTAGACGTGAATTAAAAAATAATTTGGACAATATCTGACATATTTTGAAATTTGTCAAAAATCTGTCTTTTTTCCTGACCCCGGACCTTATGTGAAAACTAAGAAAATCTGAAAAGTACGAAAAAAATCAGACCAATTTTTTTTCACTTTTTTTGCCATAGTTCATGCATTTCACATTTCTAGAAGTGAAATAAAAAATAATTTGGACAATATCTAACAGATTTTTCAATTTATTAAAAAATCTGTCTCTCATCCTGACCTCGAAAACTTAGAAAATCTGAAAAGTACGAAAAAAATCAGACCAATTTTTTTTCACTTTTTTTGCCATAGTTCATGCATTTCACATGTCTAGACGTGAATTAAAAAATAATTTGGACAATATCTCACATATTTTGAAATTTGTCAAAAATCTGTCTTTTTTCCTGACTCCGGACCTTATGTGAAAACTAAGAAAATCTGAAAAGTACGAAAAAAATCAGACCAATTTTTTTCACTTTTTTTGCCATAGTTCATGCATTTCACATTTCTAGAAGTGAAATAAAAAATAATTTGGACAATATCTAACAGATTTTTAAATTTATGAAAAAATCTGTCTCTCATCCTGACCGCGAAAACTAAGAAAATCTGAAAAGTACGAAAAAAATCAGACCAATTTTTTTTCACTTTTTTTGCCATAGTTCATGCATTTCACATGTCTAGACGTGAATTAAAAAATAATTTGGACAATATCTGACATATTTTGAAATTTGTCGAAAATCTGTCTTTTTTCCTGACCCCGGACCTTATGTGAAAACTAAGAAAATCTGAAAAGTACGAAAAAAATCAGACCAATTTTTTTTTCACTTTTTTTTCCATAGTTCATGCATTTCACATGTCTAGACGTGAATTAAAAAATAATTTGGACAATATCTGACATATTTTGAAATTTGTCAAAAATCTGTCTTTTTTCCTGACCCCGGACCTTATGTGAAAACTAAGAAAATCTGAAAAGTACGAAAAAAATCAGACCAATTTTTTTTCACTTTTTTTGCCATAGTTCATGCATTTCACATGTCTAGACGTGAATTAAAAAATAATTTGGACAATATCTGACATATTTTGAAATTTGTCAAAAATCTGTCTTTTTTCCTGACCCCGGACCTTATGTGAAAACTAAGAAAATCTGAAAAGTACGAAAAAAATCAGACCAATTTTTTTTCACTTTTTTTGCCATAGTTCATGCATTTCACATGTCTAGACGTGAATTAAAAAATAATTTGGACAATATCTGACATATTTTGAAATTTGTCAAAAATCTGTCTTTTTTCCTGACCCCGGACCTTATGTGAAAACTAAGAAAATCTGAAAAGTACGAAAAAAATCAGACCAATTTTTTTTCACTTTTTTTGCCATAGTTCATGCATTTCACATGTCTAGACGTGAATTAAAAAATAATTTGGACAATATCTGACATATTTTGAAATTTGTCAAAAATCTGTCTTTTTTCCTGACCCCGGACCTTATGTGAAAACTAAGAAAATCTGAAAAGTACGAAAAAAATCAGACCAATTTTTTTTCACTTTTTTTGCCATAGTTCATTCATTTCACATGCCTAGAAGTGAATTAAAAAATAATTTGGACAATATCTGACATATTTTGAAATTTGTCAAAAATCTGTCTTTTTTCCTGACCCCGGAACTTATGTAAAAACTAAGAAAATCTGAAAAGTACGAAAAAAATCAGACCAATTTTTTTTCACTTTTTTTGCCATAGTTCATGCATTTCACATGTCTAGACGTGAATTAAAAAATAATTTGGACAATATCTAACAGATTTTTAAATTTATTAAAAAATCTGTCTCTCATCCTGACCGCGAAAACTAAGAAAATCTGAAAAGTACGAAAAAAATCAGACCAATTTTTTTTCACTTTTTTTGCCATAGTTCATTCATTTCACATGCCTAGAAGTGAATTAAAAAATAATTTGGACAATATCTGACATATTTTGAAATTTGTCAAAAATCTGTCTTTTTTCCTGACCCCGGACCTTATGTAAAAACTAAGAAAATCTGAAAAGTACGAAAAAAATCAGACCAATTTTTTTTCACTTTTTTTGCCATAGTTCATGCATTTCACATGTCTAGACGTGAATTAAAAAATAATTTGGACAATATCTGACATATTTTGAAATTTGTCAAAAATCTGTCTTTTTTCCTGACTCCGGACCTTATGTGAAAACTAAGAAAATCTGAAAAGTACGAAAAAAATCAGACCAATTTTTTTTCACTTTTTTTGCCATAGTTCATGCATTTCACATGTCTAGACGTGAATTAAAAAATAATTTGGACAATATCTGACATATTTTGAAATTTGTCAAAAATCTGTCTTTTTTCCTGACCCCGGACCTTATGTGAAAACTAAGAAAATCTGAAAAGTACGAAAAAAATCAGACCAATTTTTTTTCACTTTTTTTGCCATAGTTCATGCATTTCACATGTCTAGACGTGAATTAAAAAATAATTTGGACAATATCTGACATATTTTGAAATTTGTCAAAAATCTGTCTTTTTTCCTGACCCCGGACCTTATGTGAAAACTAAGAAAATCTGAAAAGTACGAAAAAAATCAGACCAATTTTTTTTCACTTTTTTTGCCATAGTTCATGCATTTCACATGTCTAGACGTGAATTAAAAAATAATTTGGACAATATCTGACATATTTTGAAATTTGTCAAAAATCTGTCTTTTTTCCTGACCCCGGACCTTATGTGAAAACTAAGAAAATCTGAAAAGTACGAAAAAAATCAGACCAATTTTTTTTCACTTTTTTTGCCATAGTTCATGCATTTCACATGTCTAGACGTGAATTAAAAAATAATTTGGACAATATCTGACATATTTTGAAATTTGTCAAAAATCTGTCTTTTTTCCTGACCCCGGACCTTATGTGAAAACTAAGAAAATCTGAAAAGTACGAAAAAAATCAGACCAATTTTTTTTCACTTTTTTTGCCATAGTTCATTCATTTCACATGCCTAGAAGTGAATTAAAAAATAATTTGGACAATATCTGACATATTTTGAAATTTGTCAAAAATCTGTCTTTTTTCCTGACCCCGGAACTTATGTAAAAACTAAGAAAATCTGAAAAGTACGAAAAAAATCAGACCAATTTTTTTTCACTTTTTTTGCCATAGTTCATGCATTTCACATGTCTAGACGTGAATTAAAAAATAATTTGGACAATATCTAACAGATTTTTAAATTTATTAAAAAATCTGTCTCTCATCCTGACCGCGAAAACTAAGAAAATCTGAAAAGTACGAAAAAAATCAGACCAATTTTTTTTCACTTTTTTTTCCATAGTTCATGCATTTCACATGTCTAGACGTGAATTAAAAAATAATTTGGACAATATCTGACATATTTTGAAATTTGTCAAAAATCTGTCTTTTTTCCTGACCCCGGACCTTATGTGAAAACTAAGAAAATCTGAAAAGTACGAAAAAAATCAGACCAATTTTTTTTCACTTTTTTTGCCATAGTTCATGCATTTCACATGTCTAGACGTGAATTAAAAAATAATTTGGACAATATCTGACATATTTTGAAATTTGTCAAAAATCTGTCTTTTTTCCTGACCCCGGACCTTATGTGAAAACTATGAAAATCTGAAAAGTACGAAAAAAATCAGACCAATTTTTTTCACTTTTTTGCCATAGTTCATGCATTTCACATTTCTAGAAGTGAAATAAAAAATAATTTGGACAATATCTAACAGATTTTTAAATTTATGAAAAAATCTGTCTCTCATCCTGACCGCGAAAACTAAGAAAATCTGAAAAGTACGAAAAAAATCAGAACAATTTTTTTTCACTTTTTTCCAATAGTTCATGCATTTCACATGTCTAGAAGTGAAATAAAAAATAATTTGGACAATATCTAACAGATTTTTAAATTTATTAAAAAATCTGTCTCTCATCCTGACCGCGAAAACTAAGAAAATCTGAAAAGTACGAAAAAAATCAGACCAATTTTTTTTCACTTTTTTTGCCATAGTTCATGCATTTCACATGTCTAGACGTGAATTAAAAAATAATTTGGACAATATCTGACATATTTTGAAATTTGTCAAAAATCTGTCTTTTTTCCTGACCCCGGACCTTATGTGAAAACTAAGAAAATCTGAAAAGTACGAAAAAAATCAGACCAATTTTTTTTCACTTTTTTTCCCATACTTCATTCATTTCACATGTCTAGAAGTGAAATAAAAAATAATTTGGACAATATCTAACAGATTTTTAAATTTATTAAAAAATCTGTCTCTCATCCTGACCGCGAAAACTAAGAAAATCTGAAAAGTACGAAAAAAATCAGACCAATTTTTTTTCACTTTTTTTGCCATAGTTCATGCATTTCACATGTCTAGACGTGAAATAAAAAATAATTTGGACAATATCTAACAGATTTTTAAATTTATGAAAAAATCTGTCTCTCATCCTGACCGCGAAAACTAAGAAAATCTGAAAAGTACGAAAAAAATCAGAACAATTTTTTTTCACCTTTTTCCAATAGTTCATGCATTTCACATGTCTAGAAGTGAAATAAAAAATAATTTGGACAATATCTAACAGATTTTTAAATTTATTAAAAAATCTGTCTCTCATCCTGACCGCGAAAACTAAGAAAATCTGAAAAGTACGAAAAAAATCAGACCAATTTTTTTTCACTTTTTTTGCCATAGTTCATGCATTTCACATGTCTAGACGTGAATTAAAAAATAATTTGGACAATATCTCACATATTTTGAAATTTGTCAAAAATCTGTCTTTTTTCCTGACCCCGGACCTTATGTGAAAACTAAGAAAATCTGAAAAGTACGAAAAAAATCAGACCAATTCTTTTCACTTTTTTTGCCATAGTTCATGCATTTCACATTTCTAGAAGTGAAATAAAAAATAATTTGGACAATATCTAACAGATTTTTAAATTTATTAAAAAATCTGTCTCTCATCCTGACCTCGAAAACTTAGAAAATCTGAAAAGTACGAAAAAAATCAGACCAATTTTTTTTCACTTTTTTTGCCATAGTTCATGCATTTCACATGTCTAGACGTGAATTAAAAAATAATTTGGACAATATCTGACATATTTTGAAATTTGTCAAAAATCTGTCTTTTTTCCTGACTCCGGACCTTATGTGAAAACTAAGAAAATCTGAAAAGTACGAAAAAAATCAGACCAATTTTTTTCACTTTTTTTGCCATAGTTCATGCATTTCACATTTCTAGAAGTGAAATAAAAAATAATTTGGACAATATCTAACAGATTTTTCAATTTATTAAAAAATCTGTCTCTCATCCTGACCGCGAAAACTAAGAAAATCTGAAAAGTACGAAAAAAATCAGACCAATTTTTTTTCACTTTTTTTGCCATAGTTCATGCATTTCACATGTCTAGACGTGAATTAAAAAATAATTTGGACAATATCTGACATATTTTGAAATTTGTCAAAAATCTGTCTTTTTTCCTGACCCCGGACCTTATGTGAAAACTATGAAAATCTGAAAAGTACGAAAAAAATCAGACCAATTTTTTTCACTTTTTTGCCATAGTTCATGCATTTCACATGTCTAGACGTGAATTAAAAAATAATTTGGACAATATCTCACATATTTTGAAATTTGTCAAAAATCTGTCTTTTTTCCTGACTCCGGACCTTATGTGAAAACTAAGAAAATCTGAAAAGTACGAAAAAAATCAGACCAATTTTTTTCACTTTTTTTGCCATAGTTCATGCATTTCACATTTCTAGAAGTGAAATAAAAAATAATTTGGACAATATCTAACAGATTTTTAAATTTATTAAAAAATCTGTCTCTCATCCTGACCTCGAAAACTTAGAAAATCTGAAAAGTATGAAAAAAATACGACCAATTTTTTTTCACTTTTTTTGCCATAGTTCATGCATTTCACATGTCTAGACGTGAATTAAAAAATAATTTGGACAATATCTGACATATTTTGAAATTTGTCAAAAATCTGTCTTTTTTCCTGACTCCGGACCTTATGTGAAAACTAAGAAAATCTGAAAAGTACGAAAAAAATCAGACCTTTTTTTTTTCACTTTTTTTGCCATAGTTCATGCATTTCACATGTCTAGACGTGAATTAAAAAATAATTTGGACAATATCTCACATATTTTGAAATTTGTCAAAAATCTGTCTTTTTTCCTGACTCCGGACCTTATGTGAAAACTAAGAAAATCTGAAAAGTACGAAAAAAATCAGACCAATTTTTTTCACTTTTTTTGCCATAGTTCATGCATTTCACATTTCTAGAAGTGAAATAAAAAATAATTTGGACAATATCTAACAGATTTTTAAATTTATTAAAAAATCTGTCTCTCATCCTGACCTCGAAAACTTAGAAAATCTGAAAAGTACGAAAAAAATCAGACCAATTTTTTTTTCACTTTTTTTGCCATAGTTCATGCATTTCACATGTCTAGACGTGAATTAAAAAATAATTTGGACAATATCTGACATATTTTGAAATTTGTCGAAAATCTGTCTTTTTTCCTGACCCCGGACCTTATGTGAAAACTAAGAAAATCTGAAAAGTACGAAAAAAATCAGACCAATTTTTTTTCACTTTTTTTGCCATAGTTCATTCATTTCACATGTCTAGAAGTGAAATAAAAAATAATTTGGACAATATCTGACATATTTTGAAATTTGTCAAAAATCTGTCTTTTTTCCTGACCCCGGACCTTATGTGAAAACTAAGAAAATCTGAAAAGTACGAAAAAAATCAGACCAATTTTTTTTCACTTTTTTTGCCATAGTTCATGCATTTCACATGTCTAGACGTGAATTAAAAAATAATTTGGACAATATCTGACATATTTTGAAATTTGTCGAAAATCTGTCTTTTTTCCTGACCCCGGACCTTATGTGAAAACTAAGAAAATCTGAAAAGTACGAAAAAAATCAGACCAATTTTTTTTCACTTTTTTTGCCATAGTTCATGCATTTCACATGTCTAGACGTGAATTAAAAAATAATTTGGACAATATCTGACATATTTTGAAATTTGTCAAAAATCTGTCTTTTTTCCTGACCCCGGACCTTATGTGAAAACTAAGAAAATCTGAAAAGTACGAAAAAAATCAGACCAATTTTTTTTCACTTTTTTTGCCATAGTTCATGCATTTCACATGTCTAGACGTGAATTAAAAAATAATTTGGACAATATCTGACATATTTTGAAATTTGTCAAAAATCTGTCTTTTTTCCTGACTCCGGACCTTATGTGAAAACTAAGAAAATCTGAAAAGTACGAAAAAAATCAGACCAATTTTTTTCACTTTTTTTGCCATAGTTCATGCATTTCACATTTCTAGAAGTGAAATAAAAAATAATTTGGACAATATCTAACAGATTTTTCAATTTATTAAAAAATCTGTCTCTCATCCTGACCGCGAAAACTAAGAAAATCTGAAAAGTACGAAAAAAATCAGACCAATTTTTTTTCACTTTTTTTGCCATAGTTCATGCATTTCACATGTCTAGACGTGAATTAAAAAATAATTTGGACAATATCTGACATATTTTGAAATTTGTCAAAAATCTGTCTTTTTTCCTGACCCCGGACCTTATGTGAAAACTATGAAAATCTGAAAAGTACGAAAAAAATCAGACCAATTTTTTTCACTTTTTTGCCATAGTTCATGCATTTCACATGTCTAGACGTGAATTAAAAAATAATTTGGACAATATCTGACATATTTTGAAATTTGTCAAAAATCTGTCTTTTTTCCTGACTCCGGACCTTATGTGAAAACTAAGAAAATCTGAAAAGTACGAAAAAAATCAGACCAATTTTTTTCACTTTTTTTGCCATAGTTCATGCATTTCACGTTTCTAGAAGTGAAATAAAAAATAATTTGGACAATATCTAACAGATTTTTCAATTTATTAAAAAATCTGTCTCTCATCCTGACCGCGAAAACTAAGAAAATCTGAAAAGTACGAAAAAAATCAGACCAATTTTTTTTCACTTTTTTTGCCATAGTTCATGCATTTCACATGTCTAGACGTGAATTAAAAAATAATTTGGACAATATCTGACATATTTTGAAATTTGTCAAAAATCTGTCTTTTTTCCTGACCCCGGACCTTATGTGAAAACTATGAAAATCTGAAAAGTACGAAAAAAATCAGACCAATTTTTTTCACTTTTTTGCCATAGTTCATGCATTTCACATTTCTAGAAGTGAAATAAAAAATAATTTGGACAATATCGAACAGATTTTTAAATTTATGAAAAAATCTGTCTCTCATCCTGACCGCGAAAACTAAGAAAATCTTAAAAGTACGAAAAAAATCAGAACAATTTTTTTTCACTTTTTTCCAATAGTTCATGCATTTCACATGTCTAGAAGTGAAATAAAAAATAATTTGGACAATATCTAACAGATTTTTAAATTTATTAAAAAATCTGTCTCTCATCCTGACCGCGAAAACTAAGAAAATCTGAAAAGTAAGAAAAAAATCAGACACATTTTTTTTCACTTTTTTTGCCATAGTTCATGCATTTCACATGTCTAGACGTGAATTAAAAAATAATTTGGACAATATCTGACATATTTTGAAATTTGTCGAAAATCTGTCTTTTTTCCTGACCCCGGACCTTATGTGAAAACTAAGAAAATCTGAAAAGTACGAAAAAAATCAGACCAATTTTTTTTCACTTTTTTTTCCATAGTTCATGCATTTCACATGTCTAGACGTGAATTAAAAAATAATTTGGACAATATCTCACATATTTTGAAATTTGTCAAAAATCTGTCTTTTTTCCTGACCCCGGACCTTATGTGAAAACTAAGAAAATCTGAAAAGTACGAAAAAAATCAGACCAATTTTTTTTCACTTTTTTTGCCATAGTTCATGCATTTCACATTTCTAGAAGTGAAATAAAAAATAATTTGGACAATATCTAACAGATTTTTCAATTTATTAAAAAATCTGTCTCTCATCCTGACCTCGAAAACTTAGAAAATCTGAAAAGCACGAAAAAAATCAGACCAATTTTTTTTCACTTTTTTTGCCATAGTTCATGCATTTCACATGTCTAGACGTGAATTAAAAAATAATTTGGACAATATCTGACATATTTTGAAATTTGTCAAAAATCTGTCTTTTTTCCTGACCCCGGACCTTATGTGAAAACTAAGAAAATCTGAAAAGTACGAAAAAAATCAGACCAATTTTTTTTCACTTTTTTTGCCATAGTTCATGCATTTCACATTTCTAGAAGTGAAATAAAAAATAATTTGGACAATATCTAACAGATTTTTCAATTTATTAAAAAATCTGTCTCTCATCCTGACCTCGAAAACTTAGAAAATCTGAAAAGTACGAAAAAAATCAGACCAATTTTTTTTCACTTTTTTTGCCATAGTTCATGCATTTCACATGTCTAGACGTGAATTAAAAAATAATTTGGACAATATCTCACATATTTTGAAATTTGTCAAAAATCTGTCTTTTTTCCTGACTCCGGACCTTATGTGAAAACTAAGAAAATCTGAAAAGTACGACAAAAATCAGACCAATTTTTTTCACTTTTTTTGCCATAGTTCATGCATTTCACATTTCTAGAAGTGAAATAAAAAATAATTTGGACAATATCTAACAGATTTTTAAATTTATGAAAAAATCTGTCTCTCATCCTGACCGCGAAAACTAAGAAAATCTGAAAAGTACGAAAAAAATCAGAACAATTTTTTTTCACTTTTTTCCAATAGTTCATGCATTTCACATGTCTAGAAGTGAAATAAAAAATAATTTGGACAATATCTAACAGATTTTTAAATTTATTAAAAAATCTGTCTCTCATCCTGACCGCGAAAACTAAGAAAATCTGAAAAGTACGAAAAAAATCAGACCAATTTTTTTTCACTTTTTTTGCCATAGTTCATGCATTTCACATGTCTAGACGTGAATTAAAAAATAATTTGGACAATATCTGACATATTTTGAAATTTGTCGAAAATCTGTCTTTTTTCCTGACCCCGGACCTTATGTGAAAACTAAGAAAATCTGAAAAGTACGAAAAAAATCAGACCAATTTTTTTTTCACTTTTTTTTCCATAGTTCATGCATTTCACATGTCTAGACGTGAATTAAAAAATAATTTGGACAATATCTGACATATTTTGAAATTTGTCAAAAATCTGTCTTTTTTCCTGACTCCGGACCTTATGTGAAAACTAAGAAAATCTGAAAAGTACGAAAAAAATCAGACCAATTTTTTTCACTTTTTTTGCCATAGTTCATGCATTTCACATTTCTAGAAGTGAAATAAAAATAATTTGGACAATATCTAACAGATTTTTAAATTTATTAAAAAATCTGTCTCTCATCCTGACCTCGAAAACTTAGAAAATCTGAAAAGTACGAAAAAAATCAAACCAATTAAACTAAGAAAATCTGAAAAGTACGAAAAAATCACACCAATTTTTTTTTCACATTTTTTTGCCATAGTTCATGCATTTCACATGTCTAAACGTGAAATAAAAAATAATTTGGACAATAGCTAACAGATTTTTAAATTTGTTAAAAAATCTGTCTCTCATCCTGACCGCGAAAACTAAGAAAATCTGAAAAGTACGAAAAAATCACACCAATTTTTTTTCACATTTTTTTGCCATAGTTCATGCATTTCACATGTCAAGACGTGAATAAAAAATAATTTGGACAATATCTGACATATTTTGAAATTTGTCAAATATCTGTCTTTTTGTGAAAACTAAGAAAATCTGAAAAGTACAAAAAAAATCAGACCAATTTTTTTTCACTTTTTTCCCATAGTTCATTCATTTCACATGTCTAGAAGTGAAATAAAAAATAATTTGGACAATATTTGACAGATTTTGAAATTTGTCAAAAATCTGTCTTTTTTCCTGACCCCGGACCTTATTTGAAAACTAAGAAAATCTGAAAAGTACGAAAAAAATCAGACCATTTTTTTTTCACTTTTTTTCCCATAGTTCATGCATTTCACATGTCTATAAGTGAAATAAAAAATAATTTGGACAATATCTAACAGATTTTTAAATTTGTTAAAAAAATCTGTCTCTCATCCTGACCACAAAAACTAAGAAAATCTGAAAAGTACGAAAAAAATCAGACAATTTTTTTTCACTTTTTTCCCCATAGTTCATGCATTTCACATGTCTAGACGTGAAATAAAAAATAATTTGGACAATATCTAACAGATTTTTAAATTTTTAAAAAAATCTGTCTCTCATCCTGACCGCGAAAACTAAGAAAATCTGAAAAGTACGAAAAAAATCAGACCAATTTTTTTTCACTTTTGTTCCTATAGTTCATGCATTTCACATGTCTAGACGTGAAATGAAAAATAATTTGGACAATATCTAACAGATTTTTAAATTTTTAAAAAAATCTGTCTCTCATCCTGACCGCGAAAACTAAGAAAATCTGAAAAGTACGAAAAAAATCAAACCAATTAAACTAAGAAAATCTGAAAAGTACGAAAAAATCACACCAATTTTTTTTCACATTTTTTTGCCATAGTTCATGCATTTCACATGTCTAAACATGAAATAAAAAATAATTTGGACAATATCTAACAGATTTTTAAATTTTTAAAAAAATCTGTCTCTCATCCTGACCGCGAAAACTAAGAAAATCTGAAAAGTACGAAAAAATCACACCAATTTTTTTTCACGTTTTTTTGCCATAGTTCATGCATTTCACATGTCTAGACGTGAAATAAAAAATAATTTGGACAATATCTGACATATTTTGAAATTTGTCAAAAATCTGTCTTTTTTCCTGACCCCCCAGACCTTATGTGAAAACTAAGAAAATCTGAAAAGTACGAAAAAAATCAGACCAATTTTTTTTCACTTTTGTTCCTATAGTTCATGCATTTCACATGTCTAGACGTGAAATGAAAAATAATTTGGACAATATCTAACAGATTTTTAAATTTTAAAAAAAATCTGTCTCTCATCCTGACCGCGAAAACTAAGAAAATCTGAAAAGTACGAAAAAAAATCAAACCAATTAAACTAAGAAAATCTGAAAAGTACGAAAAAATCACACCAATTTTTTTTTCACATTTTTTTGCCATAGTTCATGCATTTCACATGTCTAAACGTGAAATAAAAAATAATTTGGACAATAGCTAACAGATTTTTACATTTGTTAAAAAATCTGTCTCTCATCCTGACCGCGAAAACTAAGAAAATCTGAAAAGTACGAAAAAATCACACCAATTTTTTTTCACGTTTTTTTGCCATAGTTCATGCATTTCACATATCAAGACGTGAATAAAAAATAATTTGTACAATATCTGACATATTTTGAAATTTGTCAAATATCTGTCTTTTTGTGAAAACTAAGAAAATCTGAAAAGTACAAAAAAAATCAGACCAATTTTTTTTCACTTTTTTCCCATAGTTCATTCATTTCACATGTCTAGAAGTGAAATAAAAAATAATTTGGACAATATTTGACAGATTTTGAAATTTGTCAAAAATCTGTCTTTTTTCCTGACCCCGGACCTTATGTGAAAACTAAGAAAATCTGAAAAGTACAAAAAAAATCAGACCAATTTTTTTTCACTTTTTTTCCCATAGTTCATGCATTTCACATGTCTATAAGTGAAATAAAAAATAATTTGGACAATATCTAACAGATTTTTAAATTTGTTAAAAAAATCTGTCTCTCATCCTGACCACGAAAACTAAGAAAATCTGAAAAGTACGAAAAAAATCAGACAATTTTTTTTCACTTTTTTTCCCATAGTTCATGCATTTCACATGTCTAGACGTGAAATAAAAAATAATTTGGACAATATCTAACAGATTTTTAAATTTTTAAAAAAATCTGTCTCTCATCCTGACCGCGAAAACTAAGAAAATCTGAAAAGTACGAAAAAATCACACCAATTTTTTTTCACGTTTTTTTGCCATAGTTCAAGCATTTCACATGTCTAGACGTGAAATAAAAAATAATTTGGACAATATCTGACATATTTTGAAATTTGTCAAAAATCTGTCTTTTTTCCTGACCCCCCAGACCTTATGTGAAAACTAAGAAAATCTGAAAAGTACGAAAAAAATCAGACCAATTTTTTTTCACTTTTGTTCCTATAGTTCATGCATTTCACATGTCTAGACGTGAAATGAAAAATAATTTGGACAATATCTAACAGATTTTTAAATTTTTAAAAAAATCTGTCTCTCATCCTGACCGCGAAAACTAAGAAAATCTGAAAAGTACGAAAAAAATCAAACCAATTAAACTAAGAAAATCTGAAAAGTACGAAAAAATCACACCAATTTTTTTTCACATTTTTTTGCCATAGTTCATGCATTTCACATGTCTAAACGTGAAATAAAAAATAATTTGGACAATAGCTAACAGATTTTTAAATTTGTTAAAAAATCTGTCTCTCATCCTGACCGCGAAAACTAAGAAAATCTGAAAAGTACGAAAAAATCACACCAATTTTTTTTTCACATTTTTTTGCCATAGTTCATGCATTTCACGTCAAGACGTGAATAAAAAATAATTTGGACAATATCTGACATATTTTGAAATTTGTCAAATATCTGTCTTTTTGTGAAAACTAAGAAAATCTGAAAAGTACGAAAAAAATCAGACCAATTTTTTTTCACTTTTTTTCCCATAGTTCATGCATTTCACATGTCTAGACGTGAATTAAAAAAATAATTTGGACAATATCTGACATATTTTGAAATTTGTCAAAAATCTGTCTTTTTTCCTGACCCCGGACCTTATTTGAAAACTAAGAAAATCTGAAAAGTACGAAAAAAATCAGACCAATTTTTTTTCACTTTTTTTCCCATAGTTCATGCATTTCACATGTCTATAAGTGAAATAAAAAATAATTTGGACAATATCTAACAGATTTTTAAATTTGTTAAAAAATCTGTCTCTCATCCTGACCGCGAAAACTAAGAAAATCTGAAAAGTACGAAAAAGATCAGACCAATTTTTTTTCACTTTTTTTCCCATAGTTCATGCATTTCACATGTCTATAAGTGAAATAAAAAATAATTTGGACAATATCTAACAGATTTTTAAATTTGTTAAAAAATCTGTCTCTCATCCTGACCGCGAAAACTAAGAAAATCTGAAAAGTACGAAAAAAATCAGACAATTTTTTTTCACTTTTTTTTCCATAGTTCATGCATTTCACATGTCTAGACGTGAATAAAAAATAATTTGGACAATATCTGACATATTTTGAAATTTGTCAAATATCTGTCTTTTTGTGAAAACTAAGAAAATCTGAAAAGTACAAAAAAAATC
Organism: Alosa sapidissima; assembly: GCF_018492685.1. Lineage (NCBI taxonomy): Eukaryota > Metazoa > Chordata > Actinopteri > Clupeiformes > Clupeidae > Alosa > Alosa sapidissima. The sequence goes on from NC_055973.1 coordinate 241,609, forward strand.
AGACCAATTTTTTTTCACTTTTTTCCCATAGTTCATTCATTTCACATGTCTAGAAGTGAAATAAAAAATAATTTGGACAATATTTGACAGATTTTGAAATTTGTCAAAAATCTGTCTTTTTTCCTGACCCCGGACCTTATGTGAAAACTAAGAAAATCTGAAAAGTACAAAAAAAATCAGACCAATTTTTTTTCACTTTTTTCCCATAGTTCATGCATTTCACATGTCTATAAGTGAAATAAAAAATAATTTGGACAATATCTAACAGATTTTTAAATTTGTTAAAAAAATCTGTCTCTCATCCTGACCACGAAAACTAAGAAAATCTGAAAAGTACGAAAAAAATCAGACAATTTTTTTTTCACTTTTTTTCCCATAGTTCATGCATTTCACATGTCTAGACGTGAAATAAAAAATAATTTGGACAATATCTAACAGATTTTTAAATTTTTAAAAAAATCTGTCTCTCATCCTGACCGCGAAAACTAAGAAAATCTGAAAAGTACGAAAAAATCACACCAATTTTTTTTCACGTTTTTTTGCCATAGTTCATGCATTTCACATGTCTAGACGTGAAATAAAAAATAATTTGGACAATATCTGACATATTTTGAAATTTGTCAAAAATCTGTCTTTTTTCCTGACCCCCCAGACCTTATGTGAAAACTAAGAAAATCTGAAAAGTACGAAAAAAATCAGACCAATTTTTTTTCACTTTTGTTCCTATAGTTCATGCATTTCACATGTCTAGACGTGAAATGAAAAATAATTTGGACAATATCTAACAGATTTTTAAATTTTTAAAAAAATCTGTCTCTCATCCTGACCGCGAAAACTAAGAAAATCTGAAAAGTACGAAAAAAATCAAACCAATTAAACTAAGAAAATCTGAAAAGTACGAAAAAATCACACCAATTCTTTTTCACATTTTTTTGCCATAGTTCATGCATTTCACATGTCTAAACGTGAAATAAAAAATAATTTGGACAATATCTAACAGATTTTTACATTTGTTAAAAAATCTGTCTCTCATCCTGACCGCGAAAACTAAGAAAATCTAAAAAGTACGAAAAAATCACACCAATTTTTTTTCACATTTTTTTGCCATAGTTCATGCATTTCACATGTCAAGACGTGAATAAAAAATAATTTGGACAATATCTGACATATTTTGAAATTTGTCAAATATCTGTCTTTTTGTGAAAACTAAGAAAATCTGAAAAGTACAAAAAAAATCAGACCAATTTTTTTTCACTTTTTTCCCATAGTTCATTGATTTCACATGTCTAGAAGTGAAATAAAAAATAATTTGGACAATATTTGACAGATTTTGAAATTTGTCAAAAATCTGTCTTTTTTCCTGACCCCGGACCTTATTTGAAAACTAAGAAAATCTGAAAAGTACGAAAAAAATCAGACCATTTTTTTTTCACTTTTTTTCCCATAGTTCATGCATTTCACATGTCTATAAGTGAAATAAAAAATAATTTGGACAATATCTAACAGATTTTTAAATTTGTTAAAAAAATCTGTCTCTCATCCTGACCACGAAAACTAAGAAAATCTGAAAAGTACGAAAAAAATCAGACAATTTTTTTTCACTTTTTTTCCCATAGTTCATGCATTTCACATGTCTAGACGTGAAATAAAAAATAATTTGGACAATATCTAACAGATTTTTAAATTTTTAAAAAAATCTGTCTCTCATCCTGACCGCGAAAACTAAGAAAATCTGAAAAGTACGAAAAAATCACACCAATTTTTTTTCACGTTTTTTTGCCATAGTTCATGCATTTCACATGTCTAGACGTGAAATAAAAAATAATTTGGACAATATCTGACATATTTTGAAATTTGTCAAAAATCTGTCTTTTTTCCTGACCCCCCAGACCTTATGTGAAAACTAAGAAAATCTGAAAAGTACGAAAAAAATCAGACCAATTTTTTTTCACTTTTGTTCCTATAGTTCATGCATTTCACATGTCTAGACGTGAAATGAAAAATAATTTGGACAATATCTAACAGATTTTTAAATTTTTAAAAAAATCTGTCTCTCATCCTGACCGCGAAAACTAAGAAAATCTGAAAAGTACGAAAAAAATCAAACCAATTAAACTAAGAAAATCTGAAAAGTACGAAAAAATCACACCAATTTTTTTTCACATTTTTTTGCCATAGTTCATGCATTTCACGTCAAGACGTGAATAAAAAATAATTTGGACAATATCTGACATATTTTGAAATTTGTCAAATATCTGTCTTTTTGTGAAAACTAAGAAAATCTGAAAAGTACGAAAAAAATCAGACCAATTTTTTTTCACTTTTTTTCCCATAGTTCATGCATTTCACATGTCTAGACGTGAATTAAAAAAATAATTTGGACAATATCTGACATATTTTGAAATTTGTCAAAAATCTGTCTTTTTTCCTGACCCCGGACCTTATTTGAAAACTAAGAAAATCTGAAAAGTACGAAAAAAATCAGACCAATTTTTTTTCACTTTTTTTCCCATAGTTCATGCATTTCACATGTCTATAAGTGAAATAAAAAATAATTTGGACAATATCTAACAGATTTTTAAATTTGTTAAAAAATCTGTCTCTCATCCTGACCGCGAAAACTAAGAAAATCTGAAAAGTACGAAAAAGATCAGACCAATTTTTTTTCACTTTTTTTCCCATAGTTCATGCATTTCACATGTCTATAAGTGAAATAAAAAATAATTTGGACAATATCTAACAGATTTTTAAATTTGTTAAAAAATCTGTCTCTCATCCTGACCGCGAAAACTAAGAAAATCTGAAAAGTACGAAAAAAATCAGACAATTTTTTTTCACTTTTTTTTCCATAGTTCATGCATTTCACATGTCTAGACGTGAATAAAAAATAATTTGGACAATATCTGACATATTTTGAAATTTGTCAAATATCTGTCTTTTTGTGAAAACTAAGAAAATCTGAAAAGTACAAAAAAAATCAGACCAATTTTTTTTCACTTTTTTCCCATAGTTCATTCATTTCACATGTCTAGAAGTGAAATAAAAAATAATTTGGACAATATTTGACAGATTTTGAAATTTGTCAAAAATCTGTCTTTTTTCCTGACCCCGGACCTTATGTGAAAACTAAGAAAATCTGAAAAGTACAAAAAAAATCAGACCAATTTTTTTTCACTTTTTTCCCATAGTTCATGCATTTCACATGTCTATAAGTGAAATAAAAAATAATTTGGACAATATCTAACAGATTTTTAAATTTGTTAAAAAAATCTGTCTCTCATCCTGACCACGAAAACTAAGAAAATCTGAAAAGTACGAAAAAAATCAGACAATTTTTTTTTCACTTTTTTTCCCATAGTTCATGCATTTCACATGTCTAGACGTGAAATAAAAAATAATTTGGACAATATCTAACAGATTTTTAAATTTTTAAAAAAATCTGTCTCTCATCCTGACCGCGAAAACTAAGAAAATCTGAAAAGTACGAAAAAATCACACCAATTTTTTTTCACGTTTTTTTGCCATAGTTCATGCATTTCACATGTCTAGACGTGAAATAAAAAATAATTTGGACAATATCTGACATATTTTGAAATTTGTCAAAAATCTGTCTTTTTTCCTGACCCCCCAGACCTTATGTGAAAACTAAGAAAATCTGAAAAGTACGAAAAAAATCAGACCAATTTTTTTTCACTTTTGTTCCTATAGTTCATGCATTTCACATGTCTAGACGTGAAATGAAAAATAATTTGGACAATATCTAACAGATTTTTAAATTTTTAAAAAAATCTGTCTCTCATCCTGACCGCGAAAACTAAGAAAATCTGAAAAGTACGAAAAAAATCAAACCAATTAAACTAAGAAAATCTGAAAAGTACGAAAAAATCACACCAATTCTTTTTCACATTTTTTTGCCATAGTTCATGCATTTCACATGTCTAAACGTGAAATAAAAAATAATTTGGACAATATCTAACAGATTTTTACATTTGTTAAAAAATCTGTCTCTCATCCTGACCGCGAAAACTAAGAAAATCTAAAAAGTACGAAAAAATCACACCAATTTTTTTTCACATTTTTTTGCCATAGTTCATGCATTTCACATGTCAAGACGTGAATAAAAAATAATTTGGACAATATCTGACATATTTTGAAATTTGTCAAATATCTGTCTTTTTGTGAAAACTAAGAAAATCTGAAAAGTACAAAAAAAATCAGACCAATTTTTTTTCACTTTTTTCCCATAGTTCATTGATTTCACATGTCTAGAAGTGAAATAAAAAATAATTTGGACAATATTTGACAGATTTTGAAATTTGTCAAAAATCTGTCTTTTTTCCTGACCCCGGACCTTATTTGAAAACTAAGAAAATCTGAAAAGTACGAAAAAAATCAGACCATTTTTTTTCACTTTTTTTCCCATAGTTCATGCATTTCACATGTCTATAAGTGAAATAAAAAATAATTTGGACAATATCTAACAGATTTTTAAATTTGTTAAAAAAATCTGTCTCTCATCCTGACCACGAAAACTAAGAAAATCTGAAAAGTACGAAAAAAATCAGACAATTTTTTTTCACTTTTTTTCCCATAGTTCATGCATTTCACATGTCTAGACGTGAAATAAAAAATAATTTGGACAATATCTAACAGATTTTTAAATTTTTAAAAAAATCTGTCTCTCATCCTGACCGCGAAAACTAAGAAAATCTGAAAAGTACGAAAAAATCACACCAATTTTTTTTCACGTTTTTTTGCCATAGTTCATGCATTTCACATGTCTAGACGTGAAATAAAAAATAATTTGGACAATATCTGACATATTTTGAAATTTGTCAAAAATCTGTCTTTTTTCCTGACCCCCCAGACCTTATGTGAAAACTAAGAAAATCTGAAAAGTACGAAAAAAATCAGACCAATTTTTTTTCACTTTTGTTCCTATAGTTCATGCATTTCACATGTCTAGACGTGAAATGAAAAATAATTTGGACAATATCTAACAGATTTTTAAATTTTTAAAAAAATCTGTCTCTCATCCTGACCGCGAAAACTAAGAAAATCTGAAAAGTACGAAAAAAATCAAACCAATTAAACTAAGAAAATCTGAAAAGTACGAAAAAATCACACCAATTCTTTTTCACATTTTTTTGCCATAGTTCATGCATTTCACATGTCTAAACGTGAAATAAAAAATAATTTGGACAATATCTAACAGATTTTTACATTTGTTAAAAAATCTGTCTCTCATCCTGACCGCGAAAACTAAGAAAATCTAAAAAGTACGAAAAAATCACACCAATTTTTTTTCACATTTTTTTGCCATAGTTCATGCATTTCACATGTCAAGACGTGAATAAAAAATAATTTGGACAATATCTGACATATTTTGAAATTTGTCAAATATCTGTCTTTTTGTGAAAACTAAGAAAATCTGAAAAGTACAAAAAAAATCAGACCAATTTTTTTTCACTTTTTTCCCATAGTTCATTGATTTCACATGTCTAGAAGTGAAATAAAAAATAATTTGGACAATATTTGACAGATTTTGAAATTTGTCAAAAATCTGTCTTTTTTCCTGACCCCGGACCTTATTTGAAAACTAAGAAAATCTGAAAAGTACGAAAAAAATCAGACCATTTTTTTTTCACTTTTTTTCCCATAGTTCATGCATTTCACATGTCTATAAGTGAAATAAAAAATAATTTGGACAATATCTAACAGATTTTTAAATTTGTTAAAAAAATCTGTCTCTCATCCTGACCACGAAAACTAAGAAAATCTGAAAAGTACGAAAAAAATCAGACAATTTTTTTTCACTTTTTTTCCCATAGTTCATGCATTTCACATGTCTAGACGTGAAATAAAAAATAATTTGGACAATATCTAACAGATTTTTAAATTTTTAAAAAAATCTGTCTCTCATCCTGACCGCGAAAACTAAGAAAATCTGAAAAGTACGAAAAAATCACACCAATTTTTTTTCACGTTTTTTTGCCATAGTTCATGCATTTCACATGTCTAGACGTGAAATAAAAAATAATTTGGACAATATCTGACATATTTTGAAATTTGTCAAAAATCTGTCTTTTTTCCTGACCCCCCAGACCTTATGTGAAAACTAAGAAAATCTGAAAAGTACGAAAAAAATCAGACCAATTTTTTTTCACTTTTGTTCCTATAGTTCATGCATTTCACATGTCTAGACGTGAAATGAAAAATAATTTGGACAATATCTAACAGATTTTTAAATTTTTAAAAAAATCTGTCTCTCATCCTGACCGCGAAAACTAAGAAAATCTGAAAAGTACGAAAAAAATCAAACCAATTAAACTAAGAAAATCTGAAAAGTACGAAAAAATCACACCAATTTTTTTTCACATTTTTTTGCCATAGTTCATGCATTTCACATGTCTAAACGTGAAATAAAAAATAATTTGGACAATATCTAACAGATTTTTACATTTGTTAAAAAATCTGTCTCTCATCCTGACCGCGAAAACTAAGAAAATCTAAAAAGTACGAAAAAATCACACCAATTTTTTTTCACATTTTTTTGCCATAGTTCATGCATTTCACATGTCAAGACGTGAATAAAAAATAATTTGGACAATATCTGACATATTTTGAAATTTGTCAAATATCTGTCTTTTTGTGAAAACTAAGAAAATCTGAAAAGTACAAAAAAAATCAGACCAATTTTTTTTCACTTTTTTCCCATAGTTCATTGATTTCACATGTCTAGAAGTGAAATAAAAAATAATTTGGACAATATTTGACAGATTTTGAAATTTGTCAAAAATCTGTCTTTTTTCCTGACCCCGGACCTTATTTGAAAACTAAGAAAATCTGAAAAGTACGAAAAAAATCAGACCATTTTTTTTTCACTTTTTTTCCCATAGTTCATGCATTTCACATGTCTATAAGTGAAATAAAAAATAATTTGGACAATATCTAACAGATTTTTAAATTTGTTAAAAAAATCTGTCTCTCATCCTGACCACGAAAACTAAGAAAATCTGAAAAGTACGAAAAAAATCAGACAATTTTTTTTTCACTTTTTTTCCCATAGTTCATGCATTTCACATGTCTAGACGTGAAATAAAAAATAATTTGGACAATATCTAACAGATTTTTAAATTTTTAAAAAAATCTGTCTCTCATCCTGACCGCGAAAACTAAGAAAATCTGAAAAGTACGAAAAAAATCAGACAATTTTTTTTCACTTTTTTTTCCATAGTTCATGCATTTCACATGTCTAGACGTGAATTAAAAAAATAATTTGGACAATATCTGACATATTTAGAAATTTGTCAAAAATCTGTCTTTTTGTGAAAACTAAGAAAATCTGAAAAGTACAAAAAAAATCAGACCAATTTTTTTTCACTTTTTTCCCATAGTTCATTCATTTCACATGTCTAGAAGTGAAATAAAAAATAATTTGGACAATATCTGACCTATTTTGAAATTTGTCAAAAATCTGTCTTTTTTCCTGACCCCGGACCTTATTTGAAAACTAAGAAAATCTGAAAAGTACGAAAAAGATCAGACAAATTTTTTTTCACTTTTTTTCCCATAGTTCATGCATTTCACATGTCTAGACGTGAAATAAAAAATAATTTGGACAATATCTAACAGATTTTTAAATTTGTTAAAAAATCTGTCTCTCATCCTGACCGCGAAAACTAAGAAAATCTGAAAAGTACGAAAAAAATCAGACAATTTTTTTTCACTTTTTTTTCCATAGTTCATGCATTTCACATGTCTAGACGTGAATTAAAAAAATAATTTGGACAATATCTGACATATTTAGAAATTTGTCAAAAATCTGTCTTTTTGTGAAAACTAAGAAAATCTGAAAAGTACAAAAAAAATCAGACCAATTTTTTTTCACTTTTTTCCCATAGTTCATTCATTTCACATGTCTAGAAGTGAAATAAAAAATAATTTGGACAATATCTGACCTATTTTGAAATTTGTCAAAAATCTGTCTTTTTTCCTGACCCCGGACCTTATTTGAAAACTAAGAAAATCTGAAAAGTACGAAAAAGATCAGACAAATTTTTTTTCACTTTTTTTCCCATAGTTCATGCATTTCACATGTCTATAAGTGAAATAAAAAATAATTTGGACAATATCTAACAGATTTTTAAATTTGTTAAAAAATCTGTCTCTCATCCTGACCGCGAAAACTAAGAAAATCTGAAAAGTACGAAAAAAATCAGACAATTTTTTTTCACTTTTTTTTCCATAGTTCATGCATTTCACATGTCTAGACGTGAATAAAAAATAATTTGGACAATATCTGACATATTTTGAAATTTGTCAAATATCTGTCTTTTTGTGAAAACTAAGAAAATCTGAAAAGTACAAAAAAAATCAGACCAATTTTTTTTCACTTTTTTCCCATAGTTCATTCATTTCACATGTCTAGAAGTGAAATAAAAAATAATTTGGACAATATTTGACAGATTTTGAAATTTGTCAAAAATCTGTCTTTTTTCCTGACCCCGGACCTTATGTGAAAACTAAGAAAATCTGAAAAGTACGAAAAAAATCAGACCAATTTTTTTTCACTTTTTTCCCATAGTTCATGCATTTCACATGTCTATAAGTGAAATAAAAAATAATTTGGACAATATCTAACAGATTTTTAAATTTGTTAAAAAAATCTGTCTCTCATCCTGACCACGAAAACTAAGAAAATCTGAAAAGTACGAAAAAAATCAGACAATTTTTTTTCAGTTTTTTTCCCATAGTTCATGCATTTCACATGTCTAGACGTGAAATAAAAAATAATTTGGACAATATCTAACAGATTTTTAAATTTTTAAAAAAATCTGTCTCTCATCCTGACCGCGAAAACTAAGAAAATCTGAAAAGTACGAAAAAAATCAAACCAATTAAACTAAGAAAATCTGAAAAGTACGAAAAAATCACACCAATTTTTTTTCACATTTTTTTGCCATAGTTCATGCATTTCACATGTCTAAACGTGAAATAAAAAATAATTTGGACAATAGCTAACAGATTTTTACATTTGTTAAAAAATCTGTCTCTCAACCTGACCGCGAAAACTAAGAAAATCTGAAAAGTACGAAAAAATCACACCAATTTTTTTTCACGTTTTTTTGCCATAGTTCATGCATTTCACATGTCAAGACGTGAATAAAAAATAATTTGGACAATATCTGACATATTTTGAAATTTGTCAAATATCTGTCTTTTTGTGAAAACTAAGAAAATCTGAAAAGTACAAAAAAAATCAGACCAATTTTTTTTCACTTTTTTCCCATAGTTCATTCATTTCACATGTCTAGAAGTGAAATAAAAAATAATTTGGACAATATTTGACAGATTTTGAAATTTGTCAAAAATCTGTCTTTTTTCCTGACCCCGGACCTTATTTGAAAACTAAGAAAATCTGAAAAGTACGAAAAAAATCAGACCAATTTTTTTTCACTTTTTTCCCATAGTTCATTCATTTCACATGTCTAGAAGTGAAATAAAAAATAATTTGGACAATATCTAACAGATTTTTAAATTTTTAAAAAAATCTGTCTCTCATCCTGACCGCGAAAACTAAGAAAATCTGAATAGTACGAAAAAATCACACCAATTTTTTTTCACGTTTTTTTGCCATAGTTCATGCATTTCACATGTCTAGACGTGAAATAAAAAATAATTTGGACAATATCTGACATATTTTGAAATTTGTCAAAAATCTGTCTTTTTTCCTGACCCCCCAGACCTTATGTGAAAACTAAGAAAATCTGAAAAGTACGAAAAAAATCAGACCAATTTTTTTTCACTTTTGTTCCTATAGTTCATGCATTTCACATGTCTAGACGTGAAATGAAAAATAATTTGGACAATATCTAACAGATTTTTAAATTTTTAAAAAAATCTGTCTCTCATCCTGACCGCGAAAACTAAGAAAATCTGAAAAGTACGAAAAAAATCAAACCAATTAAACTGAGAAAATCTGAAAAGTACGAAAAAATCACACCAATTTTTTTTCACTTTTTTCCCATAGTTCATTCATTTCACATGTCTAGAAGTGAAATAAAAAATAATTTGGACAATATTTGACAGATTTTGAAATTTGTCAAAAATCTGTCTTTTTTCCTGACCCCGGACCTTATGTGAAAACTAAGAAAATCTGAAAAGTACGAAAAAAATCAGACCAATTTTTTTTCACTTTTTTTCCCATAGTTCATGCATTTCACATGTCTATAAGTGAAATAAAAAATAATTTGGACAATATCTAACAGATTTTTAAATTTGTTAAAAAATCTGTCTCTCATCCTGACCGCGAAAACTAAGAAAATCTGAAAAGTACGAAAAAAATCAAACAATTTTTTTTCACTTTTTTTTCCATAGTTCATGCATTTCACATGTCTAGACGTGAATTAAAAAAATAATTTGGACAATATCTGACATATTTAGAAATTTGTCAAAAATCTGTCTTTTTGTGAAAACTAAGAAAATCTGAAAAGTACAAAAAAAATCAGACCAATTTTTTTTCACTTTTTTCCCATAGTTCATTCATTTCACATGTCTAGAAGTGAAATAAAAAATAATTTGGACAATATCTGACATATTTTGAAATTTGTCAAAAATCTGTCTTTTTTCCTGACCCCGGACCTTATTTGAAAACTAAGGAAATCTGAAAAGTACGAAAAAAATCAGACCAATTTTTTTTCACTTTTTTTCCCATAGTTCATGCATTTCACATGTCTATAAGTGAAATAAAAAATAATTTGGACAATATCTAACAGATTTTTAAATTTGTTAAAAAATCTGTCTCTCATCCTGACCGCAAAAACTAAGAAAATCTGAAAAGTACGAAAAAGATCAGACAAATTTTTTTTCACTTTTTTTCCCATAGTTCATGCATTTCACATGTCTATAAGTGAAATAAAAAATAATTTGGACAATATCTAACAGATTTTTAAATTTGTTAAAAAATCTGTCTCTCATCCTGACTGCGAAAACTAAGAAAATCTGAAAAGTACGAAAAAAATCAGACAATTTTTTTTCACTTTTTTTTCCATAGTTTATGCATTTCACATGTCTAGACGTGAATAAAAAATAATTTGGACAATATCTGACATATTTTGAAATTTGTCAAATATCTGTCTTTTTGTGAAAACTAAGAAAATCTGAAAAGTACAAAAAAAATCAGACCAATTTTTTTTCACTTTTTTCCCATAGTTCATTCATTTCACATGTCTAGAAGTGAAATAAAAAATAATTTGGACAATATTTGACAGATTTTGAAATTTGTCAAAAATCTGTCTTTTTTCCTGACCCCGGACCTTATGTGAAAACTAAGAAAATCTGAAAAGTACGAAAAAAATCAGACCAATTTTTTTTCACTTTTTTCCCATAGTTCATGCATTTCACATGTCTATAAGTGAAATAAAAAATAATTTGGACAATATCTAACAGATTTTTAAATTTGTTAAAAAAATCTGTCTCTCATCCTGACCACGAAAACTAAGAAAATCTGAAAAGTACGAAAAAAATCAGACAATTTTTTTTCACTTTTTTCCCCATAGTTCATGCATTTCACATGTCTAGACGTGAAATAAAAAATAATTTGGACAATATCTAACAGATTTTTAAATTTTTAAAAAAATCTGTCTCTCATCCTGACCGCGAAAACTAAGAAAATCTGAATAGTACGAAAAAATCACACCAATTTTTTTTCACGTTTTTTTGCCATAGTTCATGCATTTCACATGTCTAGACGTGAAATAAAAAATAATTTGGACAATATCTGACATATTTTGAAATTTGTCAAAAATCTGTCTTTTTTCCTGACCCCCCAGACCTTATGTGAAAACTAAGAAAATCTGAAAAGTACGAAAAAAATCAGACCAATTTTTTTTCACTTTTGTTCCTATAGTTCATGCATTTCACATGTCTAGACGTGAAATGAAAAATAATTTGGACAATATCTAACAGATTTTTAAATTTTTAAAAAAATCTGTCTCTCATCCTGACCGCGAAAACTAAGAAAATCTGAAAAGTACGAAAAAAATCAAACCAATTAAACTGAGAAAATCTGAAAAGTACGAAAAAATCACACCAATTTTTTTTCACATTTTTTTGCCATAGTTCATGCATTTCACATGTCTAAACGTGAAATAAAAAATAATTTGGACAATAGCTAACAGATTTTTAAATTTGTTAAAAAATCTGTCTCTCATCCTGACCGCGAAAACTAAGAAAATCTGAAAAGTACGAAAAAAATCAGACAATTTTGTTTCACTTTTTTTTCCATAGTTCATGCATTTCACATGTCTAGACGTGAATAAAAAATAATTTGGACAATATCTGACATATTTTGAAATTTCTCAAATATCTGTCTTTTTGTGAAAACTAAGAAAATCTGAAAAGTACGAAAAAAATCAGACCAATTTTTTTTCACTTTTTTTCCCATAGTTCATTCATTTCACATGTCTAGAAGTGAAATAAAAAATAATTTGGACAATATTTGACAGATTTTGAAATTTGTCAAAAATCTGTCTTTTTTCCTGACCCCGGACCTTATGTGAAAACTAAGAAAATCTGAAAAGTACGAAAAAAATCAGACCAATTTTTTTTCACTTTTTTTCCCATAGTTCATGCATTTCACATGTCTATAAGTGAAATAAAAAATAATTTGGACAATATCTAACAGATTTTTAAATTTGTTAAAAAATCTGTCTCTCATCCTGACCGCGAAAACTAAGAAAATCTGAAAAGTACGAAAAAAATCAGACAATTTTTTTTCACTTTTTTTTCCATAGTTCATGCATTTCACATGTCTAGACGTGAATTAAAAAAATAATTTGGACAATATCTGACATATTTAGAAATTTGTCAAAAATCTGTCTTTTTGTGAAAACTAAGAAAATCTGAAAAGTACAAAAAAAATCAGACCAATTTTTTTTCACTTTTTTCCCATAGTTCATTCATTTCACATGTCTAGAAGTGAAATAAAAAATAATTTGGACAATATCTGACATATTTTGAAATTTGTCAAAAATCTGTCTTTTTTCCTGACCCCGGACCTTATTTGAAAACTAAGGAAATCTGAAAAGTACGAAAAAAATCAGACCAATTTTTTTTCACTTTTTTTCCCATAGTTCATGCATTTCACATGTCTATAAGTGAAATAAAAAATAATTTGGACAATATCTAACAGATTTTTAAATTTGTTAAAAAATCTGTCTCTCATCCTGACCGCAAAAACTAAGAAAATCTGAAAAGTACGAAAAAGATCAGACAAATTTTTTTTCACTTTTTTTCCCATAGTTCATGCATTTCACATGTCTATAAGTGAAATAAAAAATAATTTGGACAATATCTAACAGATTTTTAAATTTGTTAAAAAATCTGTCTCTCATCCTGACTGCGAAAACTAAGAAAATCTGAAAAGTACGAAAAAAATCAGACAATTTTTTTTCACTTTTTTTTCCATAGTTTATGCATTTCACATGTCTAGACGTGAATAAAAAATAATTTGGACAATATCTGACATATTTTGAAATTTGTCAAATATCTGTCTTTTTGTGAAAACTAAGAAAATCTGAAAAGTACAAAAAAAATCAGACCAATTTTTTTTCACTTTTTTCCCATAGTTCATTCATTTCACATGTCTAGAAGTGAAATAAAAAATAATTTGGACAATATTTGACAGATTTTGAAATTTGTCAAAAATCTGTCTTTTTTCCTGACCCCGGACCTTATGTGAAAACTAAGAAAATCTGAAAAGTACGAAAAAAATCAGACCAATTTTTTTTCACTTTTTTCCCATAGTTCATGCATTTCACATGTCTATAAGTGAAATAAAAAATAATTTGGACAATATCTAACAGATTTTTAAATTTGTTAAAAAAATCTGTCTCTCATCCTGACCACGAAAACTAAGAAAATCTGAAAAGTACGAAAAAAATCAGACAATTTTTTTTCACTTTTTTCCCCATAGTTCATGCATTTCACATGTCTAGACGTGAAATAAAAAATAATTTGGACAATATCTAACAGATTTTTAAATTTTTAAAAAAATCTGTCTCTCATCCTGACCGCGAAAACTAAGAAAATCTGAATAGTACGAAAAAATCACACCAATTTTTTTTCACGTTTTTTTGCCATAGTTCATGCATTTCACATGTCTAGACGTGAAATAAAAAATAATTTGGACAATATCTGACATATTTTGAAATTTGTCAAAAATCTGTCTTTTTTCCTGACCCCCCAGACCTTATGTGAAAACTAAGAAAATCTGAAAAGTACGAAAAAAATCAGACCAATTTTTTTTCACTTTTGTTCCTATAGTTCATGCATTTCACATGTCTAGACGTGAAATGAAAAATAATTTGGACAATATCTAACAGATTTTTAAATTTTTAAAAAAATCTGTCTCTCATCCTGACCGCGAAAACTAAGAAAATCTGAAAAGTACGAAAAAAATCAAACCAATTAAACTGAGAAAATCTGAAAAGTACGAAAAAATCACACCAATTTTTTTTCACATTTTTTTGCCATAGTTCATGCATTTCACATGTCTAAACGTGAAATAAAAAATAATTTGGACAATAGCTAACAGATTTTTAAATTTGTTAAAAAATCTGTCTCTCATCCTGACCGCGAAAACTAAGAAAATCTGAAAAGTACGAAAAAAATCAGACAATTTTGTTTCACTTTTTTTTCCATAGTTCATGCATTTCACATGTCTAGACGTGAATAAAAAATAATTTGGACAATATCTGACATATTTTGAAATTTCTCAAATATCTGTCTTTTTGTGAAAACTAAGAAAATCTGAAAAGTACGAAAAAAATCAGACCAATTTTTTTTCACTTTTTTTGCCATAGTTCATTCATTTCACATGTCTAGAAGTGAAATAAAAAATAATTTGGACAATATTTGACAGATTTTGAAATTTGTCAAAAATCTGTCTTTTTTCCTGACCCCGGACCTTATGTGAAAACTAAGAAAATCTGAAAAGTACGAAAAAAATTAGACCAATTTTTTTTTCACTTTTTTTCCCATAGTTCATGCATTTCACATGTCTATAAGTGAAATAAAAAATAATTTGGACAATATCTAACAGATTTTTAAATTTGTTAAAAAATCTGTCTCTCATCCTGACCGCGAAAACTAAGAAAATCTGAAAAGTACGAAAAAAATCAGACAATTTTTTTTCACTTTTTTTTCCATAGTTCATGCATTTCACATGTCTAGACGTGAATTAAAAAAATAATTTGGACAATATCTGACATATTTAGAAATTTGTCAAAAATCTGTCTTTTTGTGAAAACTAAGAAAATCTGAAAAGTACAAAAAAAATCAGACCAATTTTTTTTCACTTTTTTCCCATAGTTCATTCATTTCACATGTCTAGAAGTGAAATAAAAAATAATTTGGACAATATTTGACAGATTTTGAAATTTGTCAAAAATCTGTCTTTTTTCCTGATCCCGGACCTTATTTGAAAACTAAGAAAATCTGAAAAGTACGAAAAAAATCAGACCAATTTTTTTTCACTTTTTTTCCCATAGTTCATGCATTTCACATGTCTATAAGTGAAATAAAAAATAATTTGGACAATATCTAACAGATTTTTAAATTTGTTAAAAAATCTGTCTCTCATCCTGACCGCGAAAACTAAGAAAATCTGAAAAGTACGAAAAAAATCAGACAATTTTTTTTCACTTTTTTTTCCATAGTTCATGCATTTCACATGTCTAGACGTGAATTAAAAAAATAATTTGGACAATATCTGACATATTTAGAAATTTGTCAAAAATCTGTCTTTTTGTGAAAACTAAGAAAATCTGAAAAGTACAAAAAAAATCAGACCAATTTTTTTTCACTTTTTTCCCATAGTTCATGCATTTCACATGTCTAGACGTGAAATAAAAAATAATTTGGACAATATCTGACATATTTTGAAATTTGTCAAAAATCTGTCTTTTTTCCTGACCCCCCAGACCTTATGTGAAAACTAAGAAAATCTGAAAAGTACGAAAAAAATCAGACCAATTTTTTTTCACTTTTGTTCCTATAGTTCATGCATTTCACATGTCTAGACGTGAAATGAAAAATAATTTGGACAATATCTAACAGATTTTTAAATTTTAAAAAAAATCTGTCTCTCATCCTGACCGCGAAAACTAAGAAAATCTGAAAAGTACGAAAAAAATCAAACCAATTAAACTAAGAAAATCTGAAAAGTACGAAAAAATCACACCAATTTTTTTTCAAATTTTTTTGCCATAGTTCATGCATTTCACATGTCTAAACGTGAAATAAAAATAATTTGGACAATAGCTAACAGATTTTTACATTTGTTAAAAAATCTGTCTCTCAACCTGACCGCGAAAACTAAGAAAATCTGAAAAGTACGAAAAAATCACACCAATTTTTTTTCACGTTTTTTTGCCATAGTTCATGCATTTCACATGTCAAGACGTGAATAAAAAATAATTTGGACAATATCTGACATATTTTGAAATTTGTCAAATATCTGTCTTTTTGTGAAAACTAAGAAAATCTGAAAAGTACAAAAAAAATCAGACCAATTTTTTTTCACTTTTTTCCCATAGTTCATTCATTTCACATGTCTAGAAGTGAAATAAAAAATAATTTGGACAATATTTGACAGATTTTGAAATTTGTCAAAAATCTGTCTTTTTTCCTGACCCCGGACCTTATTTGAAAACTAAGAAAATCTGAAAAGTACGAAAAAAATCAGACCAATTTTTTTTCACTTTTTTCCCATAGTTCATTCATTTCACATGTCTAGAAGTGAAATAAAAAATAATTTGGACAATATTTGACAGATTTTGAAATTTGTCAAAAATCTGTCTTTTTTCCTGACCCCGGACCTTATGTGAAAACTAAGAAAATCTGAAAAGTACGAAAAAAATCAGACCAATTTTTTTTCACTTTTTTTCCCATAGTTCATGCATTTCACATGTCTATAAGTGAAATAAAAAATAATTTGGACAATATCTAACAGATTTTTAAATTTGTTAAAAAATCTGTCTCTCATCCTGACCGCGAAAACTAAGAAAATCTGAAAAGTACGAAAAAAATCAGACCAATTTTTTTTTCACTTTTTTTGCCATAGTTCATGCATTTCACATGTCTAGACGTGAAATAAAAAATAATTTGGACAATATCTGACATATTTTGAAATTTGTCAAAAATCTGTCTTTTTTCCTGACCCCCCAGACCTTATGTGAAAACTAAGAAAATCTGAAAAGTACGAAAAAAATCAGACCAATTTTTTTTCACTTTTGTTCCTATAGTTCATGCATTTCACATGTCTAGACGTGAAATGAAATATAATTTGGACAATATCTAACAGATTTTTAAATTTTTAAAAAAATCTGTCTCTCATCCTGACCGCGAAAACTAAGAAAATCTGAAAAGTACGAAAAAAATCAAACCAATTAAACTAAGAAAATCTGAAAAGTACGAAAAAATCACACCAATTTTTTTTCAAATTTTTTTGCCATAGTTCATGCATTTCACATGTCTAAACGTGAAATAAAAAATAATTTGGACAATAGCTAACAGATTTTTACATTTGTTAAAAAATCTGTCTCTCAACCTGACCGCGAAAACTAAGAAAATCTGAAAAGTACGAAAAAATCACACCAATTTTTTTTCACGTTTTTTTGCCATAGTTCATGCATTTCACATGTCAAGACGTGAACAAAAAATAATTTGGACAATATCTGACATATTTTGAAATTTGTCAAATATCTGTCTTTTTGTGAAAACTAAGAAAATCTGAAAAGTACAAAAAAAATCAGACCAATTTTTTTTCACTTTTTTCCCATAGTTCATTCATTTCACATGTCTAGAAGTGAAATAAAAAATAATTTGGACAATATTTGACAGATTTTGAAATTTGTCAAAAATCTGTCTTTTTTCCTGACCCCGGACCTTATTTGAAAACTAAGAAAATCTGAAAAGTACGAAAAAAATCAGACCAATTTTTTTTCACTTTTTTCCCATAGTTCATTCATTTCACATGTCTAGAAGTGAAATAAAAAATAATTTGGACAATATTTGACAGATTTTGAAATTTGTCAAAAATCTGTCTTTTTTCCTGACCCCGGACCTTATGTGAAAACTAAGAAAATCTGAAAAGTACGAAAAAAATCAGACCAATTTTTTTTCACTTTTTTTCCCATAGTTCATGCATTTCACATGTCTAGACGTGAAATAAAAAATAATTTGGACAATATCTAACAGATTTTTAAATTTGTTAAAAAAATCTGTCTCTCATCCTGACCACGAAAACTAAGAAAATCTGAAAAGTACGAAAAAAATCAGACAATTTTTTTTCACTTTTTTCCCCATAGTTCATGCATTTCACATGTCTAGACGTGAAATAAAAAATAATTTGGACAATATCTAACAGATTTTTAAATTTTTAAAAAAATCTGTCTCTCATCCTGACCGCGAAAACTAAGAAAATCTGAAAAGTACGAAAAAATCACACCAATTTTTTTTCACGTTTTTTTGCCATAGTTCATGCATTTCACATGTCTAGACGTGAAATAAAAAATAATTTGGACAATATCTGACATATTTTGAAATTTGTCAAAAATCTGTCTTTTTTCCTGACCCCCCAGACCTTATGTGAAAACTAAGAAAATCTGAAAAGTACGAAAAAAATCAGACCAATTTTTTTTCACTTTTGTTCCTATAGTTCATGCATTTCACATGTCTAGACGTGAAATGAAAAATAATTTGGACAATATCTAACAGATTTTTAAATTTTTAAAAAAATCTGTCTCTCATCCTGACCGCGAAAACTAAGAAAATCTGAAAAGTACGAAAAAAATCAAACCAATTAAACTGAGAAAATCTGAAAAGTACGAAAAAATCACACCAATTTTTTTTCACATTTTTTTGCCATAGTTCATGCATTTCACATGTCTAAACGTGAAATAAAAAATAATTTGGACAATAGCTAACAGATTTTTAAATTTGTTAAAAAATCTGTCTCTCATCCTGACCGCGAAAACTAAGAAAATCTGAAAAGTACGAAAAAAATCAGACAATTTTGTTTCACTTTTTTTTCCATAGTTCATGCATTTCACATGTCTAGACGTGAATAAAAAATAATTTGGACAATATCTGACATATTTTGAAATTTGTCAAATATCTGTCTTTTTGTGAAAACTAAGAAAATCTGAAAAGTACAAAAAAAATCAGACCAATTTTTTTTCACTTTTTTCCCATAGTTCATTCATTTCACATGTCTAGAAGTGAAATAAAAAATAATTTGGACAATATTTGACAGATTTTGAAATTTGTCAAAAATCTGTCTTTTTTCCTGACCCCGGACCTTATGTGAAAACTAAGAAAATCTGAAAAGTACGAAAAAAATTAGACCAATTTTTTTTCACTTTTTTTCCCATAGTTCATGCATTTCACATGTCTATAAGTGAAATAAAAAATAATTTGGACAATATCTAACAGATTTTTAAATTTGTTAAAAAATCTGTCTCTCATCCTGACCGCGAAAACTAAGAAAATCTGAAAAGTACGAAAAAAATCAGACAATTTTTTTTCACTTTTTTTTCCATAGTTCATGCATTTCACATGTCTAGACGTGAATTAAAAAAATAATTTGGACAATATCTGACATATTTAGAAATTTGTCAAAAATCTGTCTTTTTGTGAAAACTAAGAAAATCTGAAAAGTACAAAAAAAATCAGACCAATTTTTTTTCACTTTTTTCCCATAGTTCATTCATTTCACATGTCTAGAAGTGAAATAAAAAATAATTTGGACAATATTTGACAGATTTTGAAATTTGTCAAAAATCTGTCTTTTTTCCTGATCCCGGACCTTATTTGAAAACTAAGAAAATCTGAAAAGTACGAAAAAAATCAGACCAATTTTTTTTCACTTTTTTTCCCATAGTTCATGCATTTCACATGTCTATAAGTGAAATAAAAAATAATTTGGACAATATCTAACAGATTTTTAAATTTGTTAAAAAATCTGTCTCTCATCCTGACCGCGAAAACTAAGAAAATCTGAAAAGTACGAAAAAAATCAGACAATTTTTTTTCACTTTTTTTTCCATAGTTCATGCATTTCACATGTCTAGACGTGAATTAAAAAAATAATTTGGACAATATCTGACATATTTAGAAATTTGTCAAAAATCTGTCTTTTTGTGAAAACTAAGAAAATCTGAAAAGTACAAAAAAAATCAGACCAATTTTTTTTCACTTTTTTCCCATAGTTCATTCATTTCACATGTCTAGAAGTGAAATAAAAAATAATTTGGACAATATTTGACAGATTTTGAAATTTGTCAAAAATCTGTCTTTTTTCCTGATCCCGGACCTTATTTGAAAACTAAGAAAATCTGAAAAGTACGAAAAAAATCAGACCAATTTTTTTTCACTTTTTTTCCCATAGTTCATGCATTTCACATGTCTATAAGTGAAATAAAAAATAATTTGGACAATATCTAACAGATTTTTAAATTTGTTAAAAAATCTGTCTCTCATCCTGACCGCGAAAACTAAGAAAATCTGAAAAGTACGAAAAAAATCAGACCAATTTTTTTTCACTTTTTTTCCCATAGTTCATGCATTTCACATGTCTATAAGTGAAATAAAAAATAATTTGGACAATATCTAACAGATTTTTAAATTTGTTAAAAAATCTGTCTCTCATCCTGACCGCGAAAACTAAGAAAATCTGAAAAGTACGAAAAAAATCAGACAATTTTTTTTCACTTTTTTTTCCATAGTTCATGCATTTCACATGTCTAGACGTGAATTAAAAAAATAATTTGGACAATATCTGACATATTTAGAAATTTGTCAAAAATCTGTCTTTTTGTGAAAACTAAGAAAATCTGAAAAGTACAAAAAAAATCAGACCAATTTTTTTTCACTTTTTTCCCATAGTTCATTCATTTCACATGTCTAGAAGTGAAATAAAAAATAATTTGGACAATATTTGACAGATTTTGAAATTTGTCAAAAATCTGTCTTTTTTCCTGATCCCGGACCTTATTTGAAAACTAAGAAAATCTGAAAAGTACGAAAAAAATCAGACCAATTTTTATTCACTTTTTTTCCCATAGTTCATGCATTTCACATGTCTATAAGTGAAATAAAAAATAATTTGGACAATATCTAACAGATTTTTAAAATTGTTAAAAAATCTGTCTCTCATCCTGACCGCGAAAACTAAGAAAATCTGAAAAGTACGAAAAAAATCAGACAATTTTTTTTCACTTTTTTTTCCATAGTTCATGCATTTCACATGTCTAGACGTGAATAAAAAAATAATTTGGACAATATCTGACATATTTTGAAATTTGTCAAATATCTGTCTTTTTGTGAAAACTAAGAAAATCTGAAAAGTACAAAAAAAATCAGACCAATTTTTTTTCACTTTTTTCCCATAGTTCATTCATTTCACATGTCTAGAAGTGAAATAAAAAATAATTTGGACAATATTTGACAGATTTTGAAATTTGTCAAAAATCTGTCTTTTTTCCTGACCCCGGACCTTATGTGAAAACTAAGAAAATCTGAAAAGTACGAAAAAAATCAGACCAATTTTTTTTCACTTTTTTTCCCATAGTTCATGCATTTCACATGTCTATAAGTGAAATAAAAAATAATTTGGACAATATCTAACAGATTTTTAAATTTGTTAAAAAATCTGTCTCTCATCCTGACCGCGAAAACTAAGAAAATCTGAAAAGTACGAAAAAAATCAGACCAATTTTTTTTTCACTTTTTTTGCCCTAGTTCATGCATTTCACATGTCTAGATGGGAAATAAAAATAATTTGGACAATAATTTCCAGATTTTGAAAATGTTCAAAAATCTGTCTTTTTTCCTAACCCCGGACCTTATATGAAAACTACGAAAATCTGAAAAGCACAAAAAAAAATCAGACCAATTTTTTTTCCCTTTTTTTGCCATAGTTCATGCATTTCACATGTCTAGATATGAAATAAAAAATAATTTGGACAATATCTGACAGATTTTTAAATTTGTTAAAAAATCTGCCTCTCATCCTGACCGCAAAAACTAAGAAAATTTGAAAAGTACAAAAAAAATCAGACCAATTTTTTTTACTTTTTTTGCCATAGTTCATGCATTTCACATGTCTAGACATGAAATAAAAAATAATTTGGACAATATCTGACAGATTTTTAAATTTGTTAAAAAATCTGCCTCTAATCCTGACCGCGAAAACTAAGAAAATCTGAAAAGTACAAAAAAATCAGACCAATTTTTTTTTCACTTTTTTTGCCCTAGTTCATGCATTTCACATGTCTAGACGTGAAATAAAAAATAATTTGGACAATATCTGACAGATTTTTAAATTTGTCAAAAAATATTTCTCTCATCCTGACTGCGAAAACTAAAAAAAATCTGAAAAGTGAGAAAAAAATCAAACCAATTTTTTTTTCACTTTTTTTGTCCTAGTTCATGCATTTTACATGTCTAGACGTGAAATAAAAAATAATTTGGACAATATCTGACAGATTTTGAAATTTGTCAAAAAATCTGTCTCACCCTGATCGCGAAAACTAAAAAAAATCTGACAAGTGTGAAAAAAATCAGACCAGTTTTTTTTTTTTTGCCCAGTTCATGCATTTCACATGTCTAGACGTGAAATAAAAAATAATTTTGACAATATCTAACAGATTTTGAAATTTGTCAAAAATCTGTCTCTTGTCCTGACCTCAGACCTTATGTGAAAACTAAGAAAATCTGAAAAGTACTAAAAAAAATTAGACCATTAGCATTTCACATGTCTCAACTATGAAAAGTCCTCATGTCAAGACGAAACGACTGTACTTGCAACGAGTCCACCGAGCAAGGACACAAGCAAGGCACCTCTCAGATAAGTTTCACTCTTGTCTCACCTTGTCTTGTTATCTGATAATCATTCTGGTAATAATGTGCTTTCAACATATCCCTGTATCTGGTCACTAATGGCGCACCAATGTTGAAAGGCAACAATCAGGCTTTTCATACTTTTTCTGTGGGGTTGTGGACTTGTGGCCAATCTACAGTAAATGAAGCGGACTTCATTCTTGCTCTTGCCTCACAGTTATCGCTTCAATTACTTGTGCTTACAGAGACGTGGATTAGGCCAGAGAATACTGCCACACCTGCAGCGTTGTCGATCAATTATGCTTTTTCGCATACCAGTCGTTCATCTGGTAGAGGAGGCAGGACAGGCTTTCTTGTCTCTGATGACTGGAGATTGCCACAGTTGCCACAACTAATTAGAATATCATGCCATCATGATAACTGAGCCATACAAATTATACTTGGTGGTTATTTATCGCCCTCCAGGACAACTTGGGAACTTTCTGAATGAGTTGGACATTCTACTGTCTGCTATTCCAGTGAATTCATGCCCATTGTTAATCCTTGGCAATTTTAATATTAATTTGGATAACTCGTCTTCAATTGACTTCCCGTCCTTACTCTCCTTATTTAATATCACGTGTCCACAGTCCTCCTACTCACAAGGCTGGTAAAGATCTTGATATAATTCTGGTAGGCAACTGTAATATAGACAATGTTATGGTTAATCCATTACATGTATCGGATCATTACTTTATTAGATTCTCTGTGCATCTCCTGGATAACCAGCAGCATCCAGCAGCTCCTCCTCCAACAATTTCATTCCGGCGTAACCTCAGAAGCCTCTCAAGTGACCATTTTGCAACATTAGTAACATCTTCTTTACCTACTCCTAGCTCATTCTTGGCACTTGAGGTTCATGACGCTACAGAGACTCTCTGCTCTACACAGGCATCTTGTCTGAATGCAGCATGTCCTCTCCTCAAGACCCACTCGTTCTAAACTTCGTCATCCATGGCTGACAAATAGTATAGTCTCAGTACGAAAGGAATTTAGAGCTGCTGAGAGGAAATGGTGTACATCCAGAGATGGAAATGATCATAGTAACTACCAATCTTTGCCATCATCTTTTCCATCCACTGTTAAACTTGCAAAAAAGGCATTCTATCAAAGATTGAGAGCACCACTGACAGTAGAAAACTTTTTTCCACTTTCTCAATCCTCCACCACCACCATCAGCTACTTCACTGTCAGCAGATGACTTTGCAACATTTTTCACTGAAAAAGTTGCTAAAATAAGTGCTCAGTTTGATGAACCTATAAGGAGGGCTTTGCCTTGTGTTAGTATGACAGCATCGTTGGACTCTTTCTCATTCTTTAATCCAACTCATGTGAAGAAATACAGACCTATCTCCCTTCTTCCTTTTTTTGTCAAAGGTTTTGGAGAAAGTGGTCTTCAAGCAAGTATGTGACTTCCTTTATCAGAATAATCTACTCGACTCTATGCAGTCTGGTTTCAAGAGTGATCATTCTACTGAAACTACTCTTCTGTCTGTGACTGAAGCATTGAGAGTGGCTAAGTCCTCTGGAAATTCACAATTTCGTTGCCGTTTAAAAAAAAAAAAAAAAAATAGTCCAGTCCATACAACTTCATTTCAATTTCAAAAGAAATACTGGACTATGTTTTTTTATTTTTTTTAAACAGCGACGAAATTGTGAATTTCCAGAGCACACTTGGCAATCGACTCCTACGGACTTTCCCCTAAAGATGGCAGCAAAGATGGCAACATTTCCGGAAAGGTACTGGCTTGATGAAACTCATTCTGGACTCTCTATCCGACCACATAAAGACCTCGGGATACTTCGGTTGGGCTTAAGGGACCCTCTACTCACTACCACGTAAGTGCAATATTGTTTGGAACTGTAGAAGAGGTATAAAAATAGCGTTTTGTAGCGGCGAAATAATATGCCCTTCTCACTTCCACGCTAATGAGCTTTGACTAAAAACGGTAACATCGAACTTTCTCAAAACACATCCGAATGACATGATTTGGATGTCAACTCAACGTATGTACTCCCAATCATCCGTAAATCGATCTAAAGTGCATTTTACTCCGGATAATTCCTTTAAGGATATTTCAGCGTGGATGAAATATCGGCACCTTCAGCTTAATCTCTCAAAAACTGAGCTTTTGGTGTATCCAGCTAAAACAGCTATTCCCCAACAGATTAACATCCAGCTTGACTCAACTTCACTGACCCCAACAAGATCGGCACGTAACTTGGGTGTTGTAATTGATGACCAACTTAACCCTTTAGGCGCCAGAGGTTTTTTTCCGAAACGATCAATTTTGACATCTTCATTTCAAAAGGCTATATCTTAAAAGTGATAAGAGATAGAGACTTTCTGTAAATTAGAGAAATATTAAGGATGACCCAAAGTGTATGTAGAGATTAAATGTTTATATCTAATTTGCATATTATGACGTCATATGGTGGCGGCCATCTTGGATTATAGAATTTTCATGAAAAGTTGCATGTTTGAATGATAAAATGCACCACTTCTTTCCCCCCAAAATGTCCCTCACCTTCTGTATGCTATATTGCACAATACTGAATGCTCAGGTAAATAGTAAGTAGTGAACAAACTGTGTAAATCATTACTAATAAATGGCAGAAACAAACCAAATGCATGTAGCGGTAGACTGGCCTTTTGCTGTAGAGATTTTCCATTTACTACATACAGTAGGCACTCTGATTCCATGTATGGGGCACATATATATTATTCAGATGACACACAAACACAAGTAGACAAGACCTGTTTAGTTCAAAAGCTCATTTGCCACGGCAAGGCACAGATCAGGAGTGAGATGACGAGACAAGACAAGAGACAATGTTAGTATTTTTTTTCTTTTTGTTGTTTTTGTTGATGTTTTTTTTGTTTTTTTTCTTAGCTGACAAAGACACACACAACACAAGGACATGAACACACAAAAAGGAACACATAGTGTACTGTATGTCCTAAATGATCAGGGAAGTAGATAGCAAATCAACAGTGTAAATCATTACTAAATGGCTGACTTTTTTTTTTTTTTATGTAGCAGACCTTTTGCTGTAGAGATAATGACTCCCTATCCCTATCCATACAGGGCCGGCATTCCCATCATCTTGTGATAGACTATGCATGACCTAATGTGTGTGTGTGTGTGTGTGTGGGAGAGGGAGAGAGCGTGTCACCACCTCCACCATGCGAGCAGCATGGCCAGATCTGCCTCGCGCGCGCCGAGTGGAGAGAATTTGCGCAGCTCGGACTAGGCCTACTGTCATTCTCATTGCGACTCCCCACACTGCCACAACGTTCCCCCCTAACTGTCCTATGAGCACTTCGACCTCGTCTAACATACCCAGTGGCATTAGACAAAGGCTCCACCACGTTACTGTCGCCGCGATTGTGGAGAGGCACACGTTCAGAAGACAGAAGCTAGCGCTATGGATATTAGGCTACCTCCAGCCTCGTTCGCCACACCACTAACACCCTGCTAACTTCCCGATGAACACTCCGAACCCGTGAAACATTATTCCCAACAGTGACATTGGGCAAACGATTCAACGTTTGTGCTTGGTGTAAGCTAAACTATGGAGTAAACTCTCACTTTGTCCAGCTGCATCATTGCAAGGCAGGGACGCATCTGAAGCCTCACTAAACGAATCACCGTCATTTTCTGAAGGCAGATATTCCCCTTCAGAATCAGGGTCCGCGAATAGAAGACCCAACACTTCATTTCAGGTAAACTTTTTTGATGCCATTAGACGATAATCTAATGCAAATACTCGCTGACGTTGACAATATCGCTCTGACAAAGTGGCTCACACGCACACTAGCTCCGGTATTTCATGCACTGATTCAATGCGCTGTAGCTAGAAAGTTTTGTTTAAAGCGTGTCCTTTTTTCGACTCGGGGATGACGTATGACATGTCTGCCATCTAGTGGAGTGGAAGTCGAACGAAATATGACACCCTATTTGACTAAATCGGCCGTTTTATTCAGTACCGCATCTTGTCGACTATAGTCGCCTGTGGCGCCTAGAGGGTTAACTTCTCTGATCATGTAGTTTCAATTGCAAAATCATGTCGGGTTATGCTTAAAAACATTAGGAAGATTAGACCTTATCGGACACAAGATTCAACACAACTTCTTGTTCAGACGATGGTCATCTCCAAGCTGGACTATTGTAATTCACTATTAGCTGGCTTACCTGTTTGTTGTATTCTTAAATCAAATGGAGACGTATATTTCTTTAGAGAATTTACTTAAACTTCAGCATCACTTACACTGGTAACAGTTCTTTTACTCACGTTGTACACACTCCTTCTCCTATTCCAGATACGCACATTCCTCGATAACACCACTAACAGTGCCACCTACTGGTGGTGGAGCATATGCACAAATGTCATTGTATGCAAACACAACATCTCCCCCGTTACTCATAGAAATGCTACTACCTCATCATGAACCGAACTCATTAGACATTCAACATTTCACTGTTCTTCTATAATCAAACCTTTCCAGGTGCATTCATTACATACAGCTAAACAGTCTAACTCGTAAATAAAATATCAACCAACAGCCTTTAGTGTCTGTGTAAGCTATAACAGCCAGTGATAATTGCATGAAATATAAGGCTTCTGTAATAACTCAAATTCAACATGGCATTAAGGTAAGCATTGTCAGGTACTGTAAGTGCAACTGGAAAAACATTCAACTAAAAACATTCCAGAATATCATAACTGAAAATTCACATTGTCACTTGGACTCAAATTCACATTATATAATTTTTCACATTT
The DNA here is from genome assembly GCF_018492685.1 of Alosa sapidissima. Lineage (NCBI taxonomy): Eukaryota > Metazoa > Chordata > Actinopteri > Clupeiformes > Clupeidae > Alosa > Alosa sapidissima. The sequence goes on from NC_055973.1 coordinate 269,341, forward strand.
CAGTTTTTCCCACATGAAAAGGCTTGCGTATGCGGACTTTATCACCAATGGTGATTTTGGAAGACTTTGCACCTCTCTTGGAATCTGTGTATCTTTTGCTTTTGGCTTGCTGTTGAACGACTCTGGACCGGATGTGCTCATATTTCTCCCTGTCTTTTGGAGGTAGGACATTGAGCTTTGTCCGCATTGGTCTCCCTCTCAGGAGCTGGAATGGGGTTTCGCCAGTAGTTGCATGAGCTGTGGCACGGTAGCTCTGGAGCATTTCAGTTACTGCCGTCTTCCATGGACGATGAGCTACCTCTGCAGCTTGAACACAGTCTTTCAACACCCTATTAAAGCGTTCAACACACCCATTCGCTTGCGGGTGGTAGACACTCGTCCTGATATGTTTAATTCCCCTTTCTTTCAGGAAATCAGCAAAGGCAGAAGAAGTGAATTGCGGACCATTATCTGTTGTAATGGCACAGGGGTTTCCTTCGCGTGCAAAGACAGTGGCCAGGAATGTCACAACTGTGGCAGTAGTTGCTGTTGAAGTGAAGGCTACTTCAGGCCATTTACTAAAGTAGTCCACGAGTGTGATAGCGAATCTGCAGTCATAGGTCCCACGTTCAAATGGACCCACAATGTCCATAGCCAAATGCTGAAAAGGGCCCTCTGGAAGCTCTTTTGTCACACGACTGACAGGTTGAGCATGATGCCAGCACACTGTGGACCAGGTCATCCATGTGTGACCACCAGTATAGTTCTCTCAAGCGTTGCTTTGTGCGAACTACACCCTGATGACCTTCGTGCGCCAGATGTACTACTCTCTCCTGAAGAGACTTGGGAACCAGCAGGTTCCACGGAAAACAAGCGGCGACTGAACAGCGAGTTCATGTCGCACCAGAAAGTATGGCTGAATGTCCTTTGGGAGAGCTTTCTTCACCTTAGGCCACCCGGAACGGATCACCTGTTGCAGCTGTGTAAGTTCAGGACAGTCCTCACATTGAGCTTTGAAATCTGAAAGTGGCAGTGCAATAAGAAGAGGAGAAATCTCAGCTATCTCTGTGTATAGGTCTTCCTCAGACTCCACTTCAGTGTTGGAGTCGGTAAGGGGAACACGTGAGAGGCCGTCAGCCAACACATTCTGACTACCAGGCCGGTGCTGCATGTCATACTGGAAACACATGAGTCTAGCTGACCATCTTGCAATCCTCATGCCAGCTCTGTTCATACCTTTAGTGTTGAGGAGAGTCGTGAGTGCTTGGTGGTCGGTTCGGAGTGTGAATCTGCGTCCCCACAGGTAGGTACGCCATCTTTCCACTGCCCATACACAGGCTAAGGCCTCTTTTTCTGTAGTCGAGTACTTCCTCTCGGCAGCTGACAGCGTGCGAGAAGCGAAGGCCACAATGCGTTCATGTTTATCTGAGTGTAACTGAGTCAGTACAGCCCCTAACCCATAATCTGAAGCATCTGTCGTAACATAGCTAGGTAGCTTGGAGTCATAGACAGCCAGAGCAGGGCTTTTCAGAAGCAACGTTTTTAATTTCATGAAGCTCTGGTCTGCTGCGTCATTCCACTGTAGCTCGGCCTGTGTGTTAGTTCTGAGCAGCTGTCGCAGTGGCTCCACTAGTGTAGCATAGTTTGGCAAGAATTTACTGAACCAGGAAGTTAGTCCTAGGAAGGAGCGTAGTGCTGCCATGTCTTTCGGTGCTGGAGCTTCAGCGATGGCAGTCAGATGATCTGGGCTTGGGCGTATCCCTTCTTTGGAGATTGCATGCCCCAGAAAGAGAATGCTGGTTTGACCAAAAGAACTTTTGTCAAAGTTGATCTGAAGGTTCGCATCTGTAAGACGCTGAAGGACTGCTCGCAGGTTAACGTCGTGTTTCTCTTTTGAATCTCCGTATACAATTATGTCATCCAAGTAGTTCTGCACTCCTGGCAGGTCTTTCAGGACTGTTTGCATCATTTTCTGGAAAGCAGAAGGAGCGGAGGCAAGTCCAAATGGGACTCGTGTGAACCTGAAGACGCCATCATGTGTTATGAAAGCGGTTAAGTTGCGGCTCTCAACGTGCAGCGGTAGTTGATGGTAAGCGGAACTCAAGTCAATCTGGCTGTAGTGTGTGGCGCCTGCTAATGCTGAGAACAAGTTCTCCATATGAGGAAGAGGGTAGCAGTCCATGATCACACTCTTATTTGGTTCACGGAGGTCAACACACAACCGCAGCCCTCCTGAACGTTTCCGTGCTACTACTAGGGGACTCACCCATACAGATGCATCCACATGTTCTATAATGCCTGCTTGGAGTAAGCGGTTGAGCTCCACTGACACCTCCTCACGGATGCTCAGTGGTAGTCGTCTCAACTTTTGACGTACTGGCTGCACAGCACTGTTTGTCTGAACTTTGTGAATGAAACCTTTCACACATCCAAGCTGATGGGGTGAGGCAGAATCAACATTGCACACTGTGGAGTTTCGTTTGGCGTTTTCATTTTCATCAACTACTTTGCCTCCAATAATGTTGACATTGAGTGCATTAACCCTCTAGGCGCCACAGGCGACTATAGTCGACAAGATGCGGTACTGAATAAAACGGCCGATTTAGTCAAATAGGGTGTCATATTTCGTTCGACTTCCACTCCACTAGATGGCAGACATGTCATACGTCATCCCCGAGTCGAAAAAAGGACACGCTTTAATCAAAAGTTTCTAGCTACAGCGCATTGAATCAGTGCATGAAATACCGGAGCTAGTGTGCGTGTGAGCCACTTTGTCAGAGCGATAGTGTCAACGTCAGCGAGTATTTGCATTAGATTATCGTCTAATGGCATCAAAAAAGTTTACCTGAAATGAAGTGTTGGGTCTTCTATTCGCGGACCCTGATTCTGAAGGGGAATATCTGCCTTCAGAAAATGACGGTGATTCGTTTAGTGAGGCTTCAGATGCGTCCCTGCCTTGCAATGATGCAGCTGGACAAAGTGAGAGTTTACTCCATAGTTTAGCTTACACCAAGCACAAACGTTGAATCGTTTGCCCAATGTCACTGGTGGGAATAATGTTTCACGGGTTCGGAGTGTTCATCGGGAAGTTAGCAGGGTGTTAGTGGTGTGGCGAACGAGGCTGGAGGTAGCCTAATATCCATAGCGCTAGCTTCTGTCTTCTGAACGTGTGCCTCTCCACAATCGCGGCGACAGTAACGTGGTGGAGCCTTTGTCTAATGCCACTGGGTATGTTAGACGAGGTCGAAGTGCTCATAGGACAGTTAGGGGGGAACGTAGTGGCAGTGTGGGGAGTCGCAATGAGAATGACAGTAGGCCTAGTCCGAGCTGCGCAAATTCTCTCCACTCGGCGCGCGCGAGGCAGATATGGCCATGCTGCTCGCATGGTGGAGGTGGTGACACGCTCTCTCCCTCTCCCACACACACACACACACACACACACATTAGGTCATGCATAGTCTATCACAAGATGATGGGAATGCCGGCCCTGTATGGATAGGGATAGGGAGTCATTATCTCTACAGCAAAAGGCCTGCTACATAAAAAAAAAAAAGTCAGCCATTTAGTAATGATTTACACTGTTGATTTGCTATCTACTTCCCTGATCATTTAGGACATACAGTACACTATGTGTTCCTTTTTGTGTGTTCATGTCCTTGTGTTGTGTGTGTCTTTGTCAGCTAAGAAAAAAAAACAAAAAAAACATCAACAAAAACAACAAAAAGAAAAAAAATACTAACATTGTCTCTTGTCTTGTCTCGTCATCTCACTCCTGATCTGTGCCTTGCCGTGGCAAATGAGCTTTTGAACTAAACAGGTCTTGTCTACTTGTGTTTGTGTGTCATCTGAATAATATATATGTGCCCCATACATGGAATCAGAGTGCCTACTGTATGTAGTAAATGGAAAATCTCTACAGCAAAAGGCCAGTCTACCGCTACATGCATTTGGTTTGTTTCTGCCATTTATTAGTAATGATTTACACAGTTTGTTCACTACTTACTATTTACCTGAGCATTCAGTATTGTGCAATATAGCATACAGAAGGTGAGGGACATTTTGGGGGGAAAGAAGTGGTGCATTTTATCATTCAAACATGCAACTTTTCATGAAAATTCTATAATCCAAGATGGCCGCCACCATATGACGTCATAATATGCAAATTAGATATAAACATTTAATCTCTACATACACTTTGGGTCATCCTTAATATTTCTCTAATTTACAGAAAGTCTCTATCTCTTATCACTTTTAAGATATAGCCTTTTGAAATGAAGATGTCAAAATTGATCGTTTCGGAAAAAAACCTCTGGCGCCTAAAGGGTTAATCAAGTCCAGGCCCATCAAAGGCGATCCAGCTTTAACAATGTAAGTCTGTACAAACTTTGTTGCATGTATCTGCTATTACAGCAGTTGCTGGCAGACATCCAATTACAGGCAACTCCCCTTTAGCATAAGTGACTAGTCTGACTCTAGGTTCATGGAGTTGGCAATTTGCTAAATATTGTTTGTACATTGACTCTGGCAAAATAGATACAACAGCTCCAGTATCTACAATGAGCTCCACAGCGTGAGAATTTCCCCCTGGTGCTTCAATGTTCGCTGTACATGTAATTTTCTTGTAAGCTGCTGCCACACGTTTAGCATCATCTACACAGAGCACAGCTAGTTCTGGAACAACAACTTCACGCACTTCACTAACAGTTGATTTGCATACCTTGGCAAAGTGTCCCTTTTTCCCACAATTATTGCATGTAACTGAAACAGCTGGACAGCTTTTCTCATTAGCCAAGTGCTTATTGGATCCGCATCTGAAGCATTGGCGTTGATGCTGGTTAGAATTTGTATATGCACGACGGTCTGGTGTACCTGTAGGCTTAGCTGAGCGCGCTCCTCTTTTCCCTCGAAAACGAGCGTTTGTGGCTCTGACCGCTTGCACTGACGCAGTTGGAACGGTTTTGGCTGAAGACAGCAGTGTAGCATTTTTAACTGCCTCCTCTACCTGGCATGCAATTGTTTGAGCCCTCTCCAGTGTGATATTATCCTCCAATAGTAATTTGTCTTTTACAGCACTGAGATACGCATTCGAAACTAGTTGATCTCTCAACCCTAGTTTCACTCTCCATTTGTCCAAAATCACAATGCCTGGCTAAAGCTCTCAAAGCCGCTACATACTGAGAAGCTGTTTCATCAGCTCGTTAAACACGTTGTCTGAATGTGTGTCTACAGGCAACTACGTTAACTTTCGGTACAAAGTGCTTTTCGAGAGCGGCCGTAGCCTCATCAAATGTCGTACCTTGCTCCGGCAGACTGTAGAAAATACGTTGTCCCTCTGGACCCAGGCAATGAAGTAAAACTGCACGTTTCCTAGCATCTGGCCACGTATTTCCAGTAGCATGTATGGCTAACATGTAGTTGTCGAAAATTTTCCTCCATGTAATAAACGGTATTGGTGGCTCACCCACTTGAGGAAGGAACTGTGGTGGACTCAGCATTGAAAATCCCATCCTCGTCGCCAATTTGTTGTATTCTTAAATCAAATGGAGACGTATATTTCTTTAGAGAATTTACTTAAACTTCAGCATCACTTACACTGGTAACAGTTCTTTTACTCATGTTGTACACACTCCTTCTCCTATTCCAGATACGCACATTCCTCGATAACACCACTAACAGTGCCACCTGCTGGTGGTGGAGCATATGCACAAATGTCATTGTATGCAAACACAACACTGTTGTGTAATAAGATCATTACAGCTGATTCAGAATGCTGGAGCACACCAGGGGCCTGTACTACGAAGGGAGCTTAACCTACCCAGATGTAACCCAGGGTTACTTTGTTAAACCGGGGTTGACAAAACCTGGTTATCTTAAGTGGTGTTAATCGGTACTACGACACTGATTATGAAGTTGATTTGTTAACCTAATTGGAGTTTGTGCGCGTTCACATAAAAGGGCCGGGTTGCAGCGCAAGTCACCACTTTCAGTGATGACGCGATCACCTTATTTTACGGATGAGGAATGCACAATTATTATGACAAGTTATGAGGAATTAAAACCCACTCTACAACAAAAATCAAATACGTTGGCAGTGAACAAAGCAAGGCAAATCTGTTGGCAACGTATTGCAGATCGGGTAGCCTAAATGCCTAAAAGTAGTTTTATTTCCACATGTTCTTCAAATATGTGTTACGGAGGATTAATAGCTAGCGGAATGTATGAAATCAGTTGAAATAATTAAATTGCCTATTTTGAGTTCATAGAAATGCCTACTGATGCAACACAATTTAGAAGTGGGCATATAGATTACAGTAATAGGATAATTGAATTTATATTAATTACATTAATATTTCTTAATTATGAAAACATGTAGGCCTAGTATGCTTATAGTCTTCACTTGGCCTCTGTTTTACAGCTAACAAGAAAAAGGTGTCTTTGAACACTACTGTAAGGCACCAGAGTAGCAGAGTTACAGTAGCAGAGGAGTTGGCCATCGCAAATAATAGTGGAAGGCCGATTATGGAAGGGGTTGAGGGAGGCATTCGGTCGGATTCTGGTGCTGTGGAAATGTGTAGCCTTTATGTGCAGGGTACAGTAATATGACATTCAATTCAACAAGTTTGTTAAAATGGTGATTTTAATTTATTAGGCCTACTGTAGGCTATGTCCGATTTATTTTAGGCTATTCTTGCTCAGATGTTCAACATAGCCTACTGTAGGCTAGGCCTATATCCGATTTATTTTCGGACATACAGTATTCAGCATCACCGATTAGATGGAATACATGTCCACGTAATTGCTATGACGGGTGACATTAGAGACTTCTGCCTAGATCATCTGACAAAGATAACGAATTCCTTCGGCTGACAATTTATATCTTCATAGAGAATATCGTCCGGGTATATATAAATTAGCTCAGATCAGTGGACAACTACTTTGGGGAAAAACTCAAGAGGGAAACAAATAACCGAGAATTCGTTGCGAAATGAAAATTCCACTAGCGCTCCAAGTGTAGGCTTCACGCCGCCTTACACCACTCAGCTCTCATAGTCAAGTTTAAGTTGTTTATTCACTGTAAAAAAAAGAAATGGCAATTGTTGTTCTAACACACAATTGTATTGTAATCTGACTCAAAAATATAAATGTAACATCTAACACATAAATACATGTTTGCCTTACTCATATTCTCAGAAGTTGCTTTAACAAGGAAATTTGAAAAACCTAAACAAGATTTTTTGAGTTCCCTCAACTGTAAACTCATGGGCATGCGCATTGCTCATGTTCATGAACACGCCTACTGCGGTAAGGGGTTTCCATCCCTTTCTCTAAGGGCACAGCCGTTTTCCCTCCAGTTTGAGAAGATTGGCGACTTGCGATTTTCGGGTAAGCTCATTGTTATTTCCCTAAATACCACTGCATAGAAGGCTTTTGTGCAAAGTAGCGAAGATAGATTTGGTCGGTGAACTAACCAGAGTCGTATATTTTGTGTATTTCAACAGAATTACTGAAGTTATTAGCGGTTTTTAGTGTGCTAACTTCATGCTAATTTTTGAACCTGATGTTCTATGCAGTCAGTAAACCGCTAAACTGTTCAATTTAATTGTATACTAACGTTACACATGTTGAATAAGCAACGCAGGTGTTGCATTTTCAAGCGGGAGAGGAAGAACTACGTCTGCTTAACAATGTTAGTGACAGTATAGGCCAAGAGTTCGAGCCTGCGTGACTGAACTGAAGCGGAGGGAGAAGTAGGCCTACTGTAGACTTTGTAGGGCTAGGTTGACAGGGCATCCAGTAACACCAAGGCCAATTATAGCCTTGCAAGCTAATATTGACTTGGATTTTTTACATTTTATTTCCTGGTTTACTTTTAATTTGACTGTTCTGTCATTTGTGAAATAATTATCTAAATATAACCTGCAGTTGAATAATCACTGCAGATGTTCAAAGTCCTTAATGACAGTGGTATGCACATGTAAAAAGCTCATTGATTTAGTTGGCTTCAGAATGTTGTAACTTCAATAGCTTATCACTCACTAGCAAGAAACTGATAGGATTATTAACTGAGGGAATATTAATTGAAACAATGCCTATGTTTTCAGCAAGATGTATTCTAATGATTTGTGTGTGATTCTGTTTCAGGAAGGAAGAGTGCATGCAGTGCAAGTTTTCAAGCTCTTACCAGGTTGTTAATGGGTGACTGCAATTGTTACAGGGTGTCTATCGCTAAAAAATGTCGCTGTGTCTGTTTTTCTCCCTCAGAACACAGACCCTGAGGAAGCGGTGGTTGAAGGAGTGCCTATTGTGATACGTGCCGTCTATGAAGATGATGATGCCGCTGCATCACCAACAGTGACTGACATCGCTTTCCTCTTGGATGGGGCAGTAATACTACACAGCCTACCTGACCTCGCAGCTGCCTTCGCCTTCCTGTTTGGGCCTTGGAATGCAATGGACATAAACTATCCAGAGCAGATGAGGTCATTCAGACCTTTTTCGAACTTGGTTTAAGATGCTCGCATCCTTGAAAGAAAGTATTTTGCTGTGAAACCACACACACAGAGTTGGAAGAGCAGTTCTCAAGAAGCTTCACAGGGCGCTAAGCTCTTCTGTGCTCTCCCTATAGCAGTTCAGATGATTAACATTGTGGTTCTCAAGATACTAGATCAGTTCTCAGGACTCTTTGCTCTGTGCAATTAAGAAGATGATATTGTGATTTTATATCTATTGATACAATGTATCAATGTGACTTGTGTGAATAAAAGTTCTGTATTCACATCATTTTTTGTGTGTTGAATAATGGGGAGTGGTGAGGAGGATTGGTAGAACTAAAAAAAATGAGTTGATGTCAAACTCATAAAACGAAGTTGGTAGGACTCAGAACTTAGAGGTGAAACTAAAAAAACTGTTGGTAGAACTCAAAATGTATGTGTAAAACTCAAAAACCTAAGTTGGTAGAACTCAACATTTCTATGTAACTCTCCAAAAACGTGAGTTGGCAGAGCTCAAAAATCTTTGTAAACTCAACTACAGTGAATTTAAGTAACGAAAACTCAAAAAACCAAATGCATCACGTTGCCTAGAAAATCTGAGTTGTGTCAACCTCATTTTTTTTTACAGTGTTGTCATGTAGGCCTAGCCTACTCATAAAAGAAATTATAAGTAACGAAATTATTGTGTTCAAGAGCCAGCTCAACTTTAAAGAGTAAATTAAAAGTAGGCTATTCATTAAAAAGGTAAATATTCTGTGTGTATGAATGAGCACGTGTCCACCGTGGTTTGTATAGAAATTAATATTAAGTGACACATACACGTAAAAGGGCAGTTTTTTTCAAGAGCTCCTTGGGGAATGATTTGGAAAATTTGAGGAAGCTTGAACTATCAAATAGGATGGCGGCAGACAAATGGCCAGTGAATGAAAATCTTTCGGAGGCGGTAACTATTGTCACACACTTATAGGCAATTTGCTCAAAGTTACAAGCGGTCCTGCGCTTATCCTGGACACCGGTATGTTTTGCACAAAGGCACGGGACATCACGTAGGCCTATCGTTCTGATGTTGGCCACAAACTTGTCTGTAACCTTGTGTGCCTCCACTGCATCGATTGCTCTTTTCTGCAGCATAGCATCTACACGGGGCATGATCTTAGAACAGGTCTAAGGAATAAAAACTCGGGATCTTAGAGCATTCGAGATAATGTCGTGCCACTCTTAACAATGCAGATTCGAACCTCTCTGAGACACAACCACCACACTGAATAAATGTACAGTTATTTATTACAAGGGAGCAGCAGCAGCAAGCATACAAGCAGAGCCGACAGAAGATGTTAAGTGTACAGTGTCAGGCCCGAGCCCACCCTCTGTTAAAGCCCAGGATATCACCCACACAATGCCCGCAATACCAGTTAAGCCACTAGAAGCCTAACTCTGAGCAACAAGAAGAACATCACAGGACTCTTAAGATAAAATAGCCCACACACACACACACACAATCACAGCAAAGGGAATATCATTACCAACACACAGGCTAGCACTAGTAGAAACACAATATTATTCACAGCACTCCAGAATGTACCATTCAGAATTGCATAGCAATACGTTTAACACCAATAAAGCCACATAGGAATAAGCACACAATAAATCACTTCAGTCCAGTTTGTTCTTAATTGCCACACAGGTAATTGTTCATTGTGCACAAATAAGCATTTTCCCCCAACATCAGACATTTATACATAATAATAATAATAAACCCCTCCTGACTGTGACATTCCCCCCCACTAAATCAATGGTCGTCCCGACCATCACTCACGGTACCTAGCTGGCCGAACTCCCAAGTTGGGTCGCTGTGACCAACGGGCTCCAGAGACAGAGCCCGCCTCCTCCTCAGACAGAGCCCCCTCCTCAAGCTCAGGGGCCATGCCCTCCCTCATCATTGTGGTTCCCCCTGACCCGGGCTCCCCTCCCAGGACAGGTAAACCCACTGGCCACCACCCCAGCTCTGGACCCTCTACTCTACGCTCCCCTGCCACCTCACCTGCATCTCCACGAGTCCCACTCCGGTCCCCCCAGTCAGCAGGCTGAACGCGCAGGTGGTTGCGGTGAATAGTGCGGGTGGGCCCCTCCCGGCCTTCTGGGCGCAGGGTGTAGACTGGACGGTCCGCTGAGGGTTGGTTCAGCACCACATAGGGCCTAGGATCCCAATGGTATCCTAGTTTCCCCCGGCCACGGCGGCGGAAATCCCGGACCAAGACCCGCTCTCCTGGAAGCAGCGGCAGGGCCCTCCGGCCCCGATTATGGCGCCGCTGATCCTGCTGTTGCCGCTGTTGAGTCCCCTGGCGCACTAGCTGGTACGCCGAGGTTAGGCGGCCATGATGCTCATCGATCCACTCGAGGGTGTTACCCCTCCACTCCGATCGGTGTACTCCCATCAGCTGGTCGACCGGCAGCCGCGCATGCCTACCAAACAAGACAAAGAAGGGGGCCAACCCAGTAACACTGTGGGGCGTGTTATTATAGGCATGCGTCAGCTCCGGTAGATGCTCCATCCAGCGGCCCTGTTCACGTTGGCTGAGGGTGTTGAGCAACCCCAAGATGGTCTGGTTCATACGCTCACAGGCTCCATTGCCCTGTGGGTGATATGGCGTGGTCCTCACCTTGTGGCAGCCGTAGAGTCCACACAACTGCTGGGTCAACTCAGCCTCAAACGCAGGTCCCTGGTCGGTCAGAATCCTCTCTGGGCACCCGAATGATTGGAAAACCGTGGTCCACAAGACTCTAGCTGTCGTCGGTGCTGTCTGGTCCTTCGTAGGCACTGCGAATGCAAATCTGGAGAAGAGATCTACAATGACCAATATGTATGGATACCGGTCACCAGCCCGGTTCAGCGACAGGTAGTCCAGGGCTAGTGTCTCCCACGGGTAGCTGCTGTCGATCGAGCATAGCGGTGCCCTTGGCCCCTCCACGTTGCTATTGAGGCAGCACTGGGTGCATTCCCTTACCCACCTGCGGTTGTCTCGGTTCATACCATTCCAAAACACCCTCTCCCTCAGTGCAGCCAGCAGTCGGTACCCCTTGGCATGACCCAGGGCCTCATGGTAGCGAGTCCAAACCTGCCTTCTGTCTGCCACCGGCACCACCACCGCAGTCACCTCTCCCAGTGCACCTGAGGCCGGCCTTTTACACAGCAATACCCCTTCCATTACAGTTAGGTTAGGCCATTCTCTTAACAGCTGTCGACCAGCCAACTGGAGGGTCTGCCGCTCCACTGCAGATGGTTCATGCCCCTGCTGCTGCCACCGACGTATAAGTGTGAGGTCCGGATCACTTCCCTGCCGCTCTGCCCATACCTCCTGCGTACCTCCATTAGTTGGGGCCTCGACACGTCCTGCCAGCAGGGCCTCTGGAAGCCTGGACAGCGCATCCGCATTCAGGTGCTCTGACCCTGGTTTATGACACAACGAGAAATCAAAATTATCCAGTTGGGCCACCCACCTCTGCTCCACAGCCCCCAATTTTGCAGTCCGCAAGTGGAGCAGAGGCCGGTGGTCAGTAAACACTTGGAAGGTTGCCCCCCAGAGGTAATCTTTAAATTTGTCAGTCACTGCCCACTTAAGAGCGAGGAGCTCCAACTTAAATGCGCTGTAATTTTGGTCTTGTTTTTCAGCATCGTGCAGGCTGCGGCTCCCATAAGCGATAACACGCTCCCTCCTTCCCTGAACCTGAGCTAGTACAGCCCCCAACCCATGTAAACTAGCGTCGGTATAAAGTCGGAAGGGCAGAGTAAAATCGGCATACGCCAACACAGGAGCCTTCACGAGCGCCTGCTTCAACTGGCTAAAGGCCTGTTCACAATCAGAGGTCCACTTGATGGACCGAGTCTTATGCCCCCCTGTACCCCTCAGCAAAGCATGCAAGGGAGAAGCTTTCTGGGCAAAGGCAGGGATAAAGCGGCGATAGTATCCAACGAACCCAAGGAATGAACGGACCTCACGCACCGTTGTTGGGACTGGCCATTGTTGCACTGCTTGGGTCTTGCTGGGATCGGTCGCCACCCCACCCCCTCCAACCACATGGCCCAGGTACTTTACTGACTTCTGTAGGAGACGACACTTGGAAGGCTGCAACTTCAGCCCGTGGTCCTGCAGCTTCAAAAAAACTTGTCCCAGATGTTCTAAATGGGAATCAAAATCAGGCGAGTATATGATCACATCGTCTAAATAAATGAGTAGAAAATCGTGAACCTGCCCTCCCAAACACCGCTGCATTAAACGCTGGAACGTAGCGGGGGCATTACATAGCCCAAATGGCATTCTTTCGAATTGATACAAGCCCACAGGTGTGGCAAAGGCAGTCTTTTCCTTATCTGATGGGTGGACTTCAACCTGCCAGTAGCCACTGGCCAGGTCGAGGGTGGAATACCACTCAGCTCGTTTCAGGCAAGTCAAGGTCTCCTCCACGCGAGGAAGAGGAAAGGCATCCTTGTGCGTGACCTCGTTCAACTTGCGGTAGTCTACACAAAACCGCCAGGACTGGTCCTTCTTCCTCACAAGTACCACCGGCGAGGCCCAGGGAGAGGAGCTTTCCCGAATAACACCCCCCTCCAACATGCCCTGTAGTAGAGTCCTCAATTCGGCGTAGAGGCTGGGTGGCACGGGTCGGTAGCGCTGACGTATGGGGGCAGCATCTCCCGTCGGGATAGTATGATATACTACATCAGTGCAGCCATAATCTTCCTCACTGTGTGCGAATGTACCTTGCCATCGGCCCAGTAGACCCTCGAGCTGTCGCCGCTGTAGAGGGGCCAGGTCTTCTGCCTGATGGACCAGAGAGGCTAAGTGGTCAGGGAGGGCACTGCTTACAGGGCGAACATCCACCTCCACCACAGTCTCATCTTCCCTCCGGAGCACCAGCTGGTTGGGCACCTGGATGTCCTCCTGAGACAGCCGCAAGACCCTCGCCAAGGGGCGTCGAGGAGGCAGTTCGACCGGATATGGATGGGGGTTGCACACTCGGAGGAGGACCCGTCCATCCTGAAGGTTGGCCACCGCGCGCCCCACACACCATTCCTGCGCCCCATGGTAACAGTCTTCTAGAAGCACACTCTCCTGGTTGGCTCTCGGCACCTCAGGGACATGAGCCCACACCGCAGTCTCTGTCTGTGGAGCCAACCGCACTGGCTCGGCCGTGCGGAGGCGGGCTACCCCCAGACTTGGGCCTCGGCATTCTTCTGCCCGCAGCCGGCGGCAAGCTGCGAATGCCCGATCCCATGCTACTGTGGCTGCCCTGGGGAGAGTGGACTTAAACAAAGTAAATTGATGCCCCCCCTGCTGTCGCAGGCCCTCCCAACAGTACTGAATGACATTCATGCCAAACACCCCATAAGTGGGGGGTAGGTAGTGATCTTCTACCACCACCACGCCTTTCCCCCGGACTGCAATGCCACCCACTTCAAAATCTAATAAAGCATAGCCCACATATGGGAGAGCTAGTCCATTTGCTGCTTTAAGAGTTAGCCATGGGACATCTTTAGTATCTTTCATTTCAATATCTCCCAGATGCTGTTTGAGGAGACCACGGCTAAATAAGGTTACTTGGGACCCAGTGTCAAGGATGCAAGGGAACCGCTTACCTTGGACCAGGACCTCGACCTCAGGGCACTGTCCTACGAGGGCCGTCTTCATTGGGGCTTCCGCGGGGCTACTGCTGTCTGCAGAGGACGCCACTCTGCGATGGTCGACTGGTCCCTGAGAAACACAATTGCGCTGCATGTGGCCAGCTTGGCCACACCGGAGGCATATGGGCCGTCCCTGGTCGTCCCATTGAGGTGTTCTATCTCTCCGGCGGGGGCGGGTCCCTTGTGGATGGCTACTGTTATTGCTAGCCGGGTCAGGTTGTCGAGGTGTTGGCCCGGGAGCTGTTCGTTGAGTGCGCAGTTCTGCTAAGAGAGAGGTCTTCATGTCGTTTACTTGAGCACGTAACTCCTCCACCAGTTCAGTGCGCATTGCCTCCTTGAGGCTACCCCAGTCTTGCAGCGGGTCGGTTGAGGACTTCGATCCATGGCTGGGCTGGGGCTGAGTCGGACTGTTATACGTGCGGCGGGTCTCCACATCCATTGGTGCATGAGCCTGTTGCGTTTCTTTCTCCATAGCCTTTGCCTCCTTGCATGCCTCGTCAAAAGCCAGTGTGGGTTCCCTGCGTGCTCGTCTCTGCAGTTCCATCTGTACAGGGCCAGGCTGTAGTCCAAGCACCAACTGGCTTCGAAGCATCTCATCATCGGATCCCACAGTCGGCTCTTTCGCACGCCACCTAGAATGAGACTCGCGGAGACGCAGTATGAAAGGCCCCACCCCTTCCCCTGCTTGTTGTTGACACTTAAAAAACTGTGCCCTTAACTGGCTTACTGTTACAGCATCCCCATATATTCTTCCTAGGGCCTCAAAGATATGATCAGCTGTGTCTTTCTCTGCAGGGGGCAACAATAACACCTCTCTCTTAGCCTCACCTTGAAGTGCACTTAGAATAAAATCAACTTCCTGTTCTGCTGACAAAGTCTGGGCTCTCAAGTAAATTTCCATTTGGCTACGCCATTCTGCTAGCGGGGGACCTTCTTTTCCCCATACTTGGGCACCCATGGACCCCCTAAAAACCATGGTACCATCATCATGTTGTTGATTACAGGTCCAGCTGCTCCACCGGCCTGCTGATCTTCAGACATGGTGCTGTGTCTTAAGAGAGGTCCTGCCGACTACGCCAAAATTGTCGTGCCACTCTTAACAATGCAGATTCGAACCTCTCTGAGACACAACCACCACACTGAATAAATTTACAGTTATTTATTACAAGGGAGCAGCAGCAGCAAGCATACAAGCAGAGCCGACAGAAGATGTTAAGTGTACAGTGTCAGGCCTGAGCCCACCCTCTGTTAAAGCCCAGGATATCACCCACACAATGCCCGCAATACCAGTTAAGCCACTAGAAGCCTAACTCTGAGCAACAAGAAGAACATCACAGGACTCTTAAGATAAAATAGCCCACACACACACACACACAATCACAGCAAAGGGAATATCATTACCAACACACAGGCTAGCACTAGTAGAAACACAATATTATTCACAGCACTCCAGAATGTACCATTCAGAATTGCATAGCAATACGTTTAACACCAATAAAGCCACATAGGAATAAGCACACAATAAATCACTTCAGTCCAGTTTGTTCTTAATTGCCACACAGGTAATTGTTCATTGTGCACAAATAAGCATTTTCCCCCAACATCAGACATTTATACATAATAATAATAATAAACCCCTCCTGACTGTGACAATAACTCTTTTCGGAGATCTTGTGAAAAAAGCGGAGAAACTATAAAAATCCGAGAACACGCACGCGGATGCTGCTGACGCAGCCTTTTCCATCACCAGGTTCAATTGATGTGTGTAACAGGACAAGGTCCACGCCCCTTGCTTAACCCAGTAGTGCAATTGCGAGTGGCTCTTTGCTTTCGGAGACGAGCCAATTAGCGTAGAGAAGTGGCTACATAAATTGTAACTTTTAATTTGAAGGCCGACGTCATAGCTGCATACTGTTGGTTGTCCACCTGACTCCTGCCTTCACCGCGGGATCCCTTGTGCTCTTTTGGCCTCCTGCTCACTGCATGCATCCAGTGACATTCCGGTAGGTTATCGTGGCATTGCGTGAGTAGTAACGTTTCCTATATGATGTAGGCTAGTATAGCTAACACAAACTTTGGGGGTTTTAGGATTGCTGTCGGCTGCTGAACATGGGCCTCATAGCCGACCTCAGCTGATTGGTATGTAATTTTAACTGTCTTCAAAATAATATGTAGCTTGCGTGGGTTTTTAATTGTATCTTTTTCGTGTAGCAGAGCTTGCGGTAGCCTAACACAAGGAGCGGCAACATCAAGGCATCTTGGTTCAAGTTCCGAACGCTGCTGTTTTGTTTTTTGTTTTGTTTTCACCTAAGTTGTGATGGTCGATTTTACATGTTTTATTTATTGTAGGCCTATGTTTGTATACATTTAACTTTCACACGGGAGAAGAACAGTATACCGACGGACGCTCTCGTCCAGTAGTCCTTGTATAAACCATGATGTTCACCACAGCTGATTGCATATGCTGTGTGTGTGTGTGTGAGAATTCGATATTGACATGTTCACGTGTGGTGTGTCTGTAGACCCTCCCTCGGATAAACTCTCCAGCCCTGTTCCTGGCTCCTCTCATCCCTCAGCCAGTAGTCTGAGCACATCCTGGTGTATGTGTGTGACTGTGTGTGTATACAGGTGTGTCCAGGACTTGTAGGCCACTTGTGTCAGTGCCTTTGTGACCAAGGTCCTTTTTTTTTTTTTTTTTTTTAAATTAAGATTTGTTAATAAAGACAGTTTATTTTTGGAAACACGCCTCTGGGTTTCTGTGACCACGAACCTGTGTTGCCTGGTTGGGCTTCATGTACCCAGTTACAGTACAATTGATTGAAGATTCTGAGGGGCAGGGCCTCAGATGGTGTAGTCGACATTTCTATTAGAGAGCTAACCTACCACTTGCCACATGTGCATAGCAATTAGGGTAGGCTACACGTCTTGCACTTTCTTACGCACTCCACCAGATGCTCCTCTCATGACACTAGCCCCATCAAATGTCTGTGCAATCAGCATTACTTTATCTGTGTCACTCTCAGGTGAACAAACTCGTACACGATTTCGCACTTACAGTGTAGCCCTCATCGAGTTGTGCTGCAATATTAGCTTTCCCCAGCATGGCTAATTTGCACAACTCAGATGCTAGCCTCATGTTTTTTGCCTTCTCTGAAAAATGTTTCATGTCACACACACCTACACTAGCCTACTCCAAACATCCCCTTGTCCCCCAGGAGATCGGAAAAGCAGGCATGGAAAACAGAACATTTTATTGCGTTCAGGACAACCAGAGCTTCTTATCAGACATATGGCCTACCACGAATGTGAAAATGTCCGATTAAATGACCGACTCTTGTCCTTTGTTTGTTGGTATACGATGTTAATGTCGGGCTGATCAGGTCCTAGGTCTGATGGCTAAGTTAACTACAAACTCAAGTCTTTCGAATAAGTTCTTTAAGAGAAACTCCACACTATTGCACACACGCTGTTCACTCGCCATTTTTCAACTGTCTGCCTGACCTCACAAACTTCGTGCGGACTAATACAGTAGGCATAGGCTACTACCTACAGTAGGCAGTAAGTTCTGACGTCGTATAGGGTGGGCAGTGGCATGATCTGCCCACCCGACCTTCTACTAACCGCGCTCTAGCTGCAGTTCCCTTATTCAATTCAAGAAAGCTTTATTGGCATGAACGTTTCAATAACATTATTGCCAAAGCTCAATTACATGTACACAAAAATATAAATAAAATAATGTTTAACAGAACTGTAAATTAAGTAAGACATAAAAGTTAAGAGACAATTCTAATAATAATAACAATCCTATTATTGTGTATGGCTGTGGCCTCACTGGCTGTCCCTCAGGTTATGGCAGGCTGCTACAAATTTTGCAGCCACAATGGCCACTATGGCACCATTATCGGTCGACAGATAGACAAACAGCAGGCGCTGTTCAATTTCTTCAGGGCAGTGACGTCACTGCCCTACCAGAAATGAAATGTAACGTTACAGTAGGCCTACAACAACTACGGATATGATCAACGAGATCTTAGCGATCTTTGCGAAATTTTTTTGAAAATCATACAAAAATGTAACATGATTGAGTACTTTGCCACTGATTACAATAATAAACAAACAACAGTTTATTTAAAAAAAATATTTTGTGGATCTACTTTTCTAGTGGATGAATCTTTAGTAGGGCTCTGCCCCTCCTGCCCAAGTGAACGAGCCGCATCTGCAAAGAGGATACATGAAGAGTTCAGATGCAAAACCCTCTAAATGCCACCTATGTCAAAAATGAGATAAAGATGGTGAGGGGATGCTCTCCACACATAGTATACGCTAATCAAATAATTTAACTTCTAAACCCACTAAATACCACTCCTTTCCTGGTCTGAAATATCGATTTATAGGCAAAAACCTATAGGAGACTGAATTTAAATGCTCATTTAAAAGAAAAGTGGTCAGACGGATTTAGAGGGTTTTGCATCTGAACTCTTCATGTAACTCCTCTCCTAGTTACTCTGCGTTGGCTCCCTATAGTTATTTTAATTCAATAATCAAGACGGACATCCCCAACCGCCCACTGCGGTCTTCTGATGAGCGTCAGTTGTGTCGACCAGTCATAAATGCTAGGTCTAATTCAAGACTCTTTTCCTCAGTGGTTCTATGTTGGTGGAATGAGTTGCCGAGTGCTCTCCATTCCTGTGATAGTTTTGGGTCGTTTAAGAGGGGTCTAAAGGCATATCTGTTCAACATGCAATTAGTTCTTTAAGCGCTTCTTATGTGTAATATAATTTGTATGATATGGTTTGTATAATATTGTTTTATTTTCATTAGGCTGTTGATTAATTTGACATTGTACTATTGACTATTCTCCTTAATGTAGTCTTACCATGTTATTGTTTTTATATTATTGATTGAATTTACAATATTGTTTATTATTGCTTTATTGTTTATTATTTCCCTCTTTTTCATTGTTTATTTCATTAGGCTATTGATTGAATTGACATTGTTGTTTATTATTGTCAAGTCAAGTCAAGTCAAGTCAAGTTTATTTATATAGCACATTTCATACACAGAGGTCATTCAATGTGCTTTACATAAACAAAACCAAACGATAATAACAAATAAAAGCATAGAAGGGCAATATAGTCAAAGAATAGTTAAAAGGTAAAGATCATAATAAAAAGAAAACATAAAACACAAGGTAAAATCATTTAAAAATAAAGAATAATTAGTAAGCAAAAACAAAGGCAAAAGTAGTAAAAAAAAAAGTAATAAAAGACAAAGTAGAATAATTATCGAGGCAGATTCAGAATTTGTAACTCGGCACAGTTAGCAGAAAGCGTCTGAGAACAGTTTGGTCTTAAGTCTAGATTTAAAACTGGCTACAGTTGGGGCCTTTTTAATGTCATCCGAAAGTTGGTTCCACAGCTGAGCCGCATAGCAGCTAAAAGCTGCTTCACCATGTTTAGTTCTAACTGTAGGTTTTACTAGCAGGTTTTTCACCTGGGACCTGAGAGGACGAGAAGGTGTGTACTGCTGAAGCATGTCTGACAAGTATTTAGGTCCTGCTCCATTTACTGATTTATAAACAAGCAATAGTGCTTTAAAGTCAATTCTGTGACTTACTGGAAGCCAGTGCAAGGACTTAAGAATTGGAGTAATGTGGTCAGTTCTTTTAGTTTTTGTTAGAGTCCTAGCTGCTGCATTTTGTATCACCTGAAGCTGTTTAATAGCAGTGGTGGAATGTAACGAAGTACAAATACTTCGTTACTGTACTTAAGTAAATTTTCCACGTATTTGTACTTTACTGAAGTAAAATTTATAGTGCATACTTTTGACTTTTACTTCGTTACATTTTACAGCAATTATCTGTACTTTTACTCCGCTACATTTCTACAACACCATCGTTCCTTTTTACGATACATTTTATGATCAGTTTTTTTTTTCTCTCTGACAAACACGTTTGTTTTACCGGGGGGTTGCTACCAAAGATTCTGGAGCGCTACGTGCATTCTTAGAAACATAAGCTTCTAGTCTAGACCAGGCAAAGCGTGAGCTTGTAGCCATCTGCATTCGGTAGGCTATATTCACCAGACCCATGGCTACACTGTACATGCAACTTTGTTCTGTGCCTTTCTCTGTCTGTTCTCTGCAGCGTTAGGGCCTCCTCTCCGATGAGATTGCTATCCGTGGATCAGCGAAGTTACAGGTTATGCCCATGCTTCTGTCACACGTCTTATCATTTGCGGCACAAATGAATGGTAGACTATTAATGAACCGGTGGCCGGAAAAAACGTAACATTTTCCAGATTAGGAAATATTCCTTAATTGTGTGTGATTAAATAAAGATGCATAGCCTACAATTGGGGGGTAGTAACGTGAGCGCTCATTCAATGTCTATGCGTCTGCGCAAGTGAAACTGAACTTAATCATAAAGACACCTTTCTCAGCAACTTTTCTGTTCAATCAGCATAATTGGCATTACGATCCACCCGACGTTTCCCTTGTCTACCCCGTTAAACTTCAGGCTCTCGTGTTTTGCTGAATGATATTACTCAGCAGATCACCCTAGTAGATAACCAGAATTACAGTCTCTAGAATTGTAGGTCAGAATGTAAACTGGGCCACAGATGGTAAGCACAATTGCATTAACTTAAAACTATCTAGTCGAGTATAACCTAAAACTATCTTAATTAAAATGGCACAGCCCATAATGATTTTTCCTTTTAGAATATAGATATTAAGAGAATAAATCATTATGCAAATACTTTTACTTTTAATACTTAAAGTACATTTAAAAGCAGGTACTTTTTACTTTTACTTAAGTAGGGTTGTCATTGTGGTACTTTTACTTTTACTAAAGTAAATATTTCTCTGTGTATTTGTACTTTTACTTAAGTACTGAGGTTCAGTACTTCCTCCACCACTGTTTAATAGTCTTTTTAGGAAGGCCTGTGAACAGTCCATTGCAGTAATCAACCCTGCTGGAGATAAATGCATGAATGAGTTTTTCTAAGTCATGTTTTGACATCAGCCCTCTGAGTTTGACAATATTTTTGAGGTGGTAAAAAGCTGATTTAGTTATCGCTTTCATGTGGCTGTTGAAATTTAGATCACTGTCAATTAATACACCAAGGTTTTTAACAGTATCCTTTGCCTTCAACCCTTTTGTGTCAAGGAGAGTGGCAACCCTAAGTCTTTCCTCATTTTTACCAAATATAATTACTTCAGTTTTTTCTTTGTTCAGCTGAAGAAAATTTTGAGACATCCAGGTGTTGATTTGTTCTATACACTGACACATAGATTCAAGAGGACCATAGTTGTTTGGTGATAGAGCTAAGTAAATTTGTGTGTCATCTGCATAGCTATGATATGAAATCAAATTATTTTGAATGATTTGTCCAAGTGGGAGCATATAGAGGTTGAATAATAGTGGCCCCAAGATCGACCCCTGGGGAACACCACAGGTCAAGGACGTTGGTGTTGAGGTACAGTTTCCGATGGCAACAAAGAAGCTCCTTTCTTGTAGATATGATTTTAGCCAGCTGATAACTATGCCTGTAAATCCAACCCAGTGTTCTAGTCTGTGTAGTAAAATATTGTTTGCTATTCTCCTTAGTATAGTCTGACCAACAGTTTAATCTGTTCCCTGTTTAATTTAAATATTATATTGTTTTATATTTGTGTGTCGCTTTGGACAAAAGCGTCTGCCAAATCCCATAACCATAACATATTTATATTGTTTACCGATATGTCATTGACTTCTATCCCTCTAGAAATTACTAGATCGAGGGTGTTGCCAAGGTTGTGGGTGGAACACGTAACATGCTGCTTTAACTCTACACTGTCCAAAACATTAAGGAACTTGCTGGCTTTAGCATCAGTCAATTTATTGACATGGATATTAAAATCCAATCATAGCTAGTGATGATGAGCGACATAACTTCACAAAACTGGTTGAGGAAGCCAGTCCATAATTTGAGAGGGCGGTATAAGGTCAATAGGAGTATAGCTGGGTCAGCCTTCAGAGTGAGGGTGATATATCAGACAAAGAGCAACAATAAGGTTGTTATATCAGGAAGAAGTCACACAGGAATGTCTTTGCATTGAGTTATGCTGTTCATATTGACTTCCTCAATGAAGTGCTGATTAACAATCCAACCTGCAACAATTGTAATGTTTGTGTGTTAGATAGATAGATAGAGAGATACTTTATTGATCCCCAAGGGGAAATTGTTGTTCTTTGTACAAGAGTAAACAGAACAAGAGCAAGTAGCTTATTCTCACAGGTTGTTTTTCTCGCCAACACTGCGTTGTAATAAAAGACTGTGAATGTTCGCCTTGTAACAATAGCTTAAAGAACAACTCATCAACTCTGTAGGCCCTCTCCCGTGGCAGTTAAAACTTAGGCGTGAATAGCCTATGACCATAATAGGCCTATTTATGATAACAAAATAGGCCCATTTACCATTAAATCACTTCCTTTTTCTGTTAAAATGGATGAATTGGATTATCATCCATTTGATAATTGATAATAATTAACAAAGGAGTTTAAAATGGATGAATTGGATTATCATCTGCACATTCGCTAACGCCTTGCTCATGAGCAGAACGGATTGGGCAGACCTACTAATTTGGTAAATAGTGCAGGTAAAAATCACACTGCAAGCAGAAGTGAAAGTAAGTAAAGGGCGATAGAGAGATATAACATCCACCTTCTGTCAAGATGATGGATGGGGGGCCCCCTAATTAAGGTCAGAGGTCAAATTAAAAATTCGCTGATTCAGGGGGGCGTTACCTTCCAGATCATTCTTGATCACGTGAGGTAGGCGTATCTTATGACGTCATGATGGGGAGGTCTTATTTTCTGCAGGCGTGTCTTATGACATCATACAAAGGGGCGGGACCGTTCTTGTTTTTCTGGAACTTTCAGCAACATCGGCGTAACTTTGCTTTGTACCTTGAAACCGTAAAAAGTTTAGAGTTTTTTTTTTTAAAATGTATAAAAGAAGTAATGTTTTTTTTTTTTTAAAATGTATTATTGAAAAATAAAAAGAAATTAAAATAAAAGTCTGTAAAGCACAACCCAGAGTGTGAGAGGGCAACCGTGTTGAACAGTTAATTTTTGTTGCCGGGGGCCTGTGCGGCGTGCGTGGCTTGCGAGGGCTCTGAACTCGGGGGAGCTTGGGATTCCTTAGGATTCCCTGTGATTCCCCGGGCCTAGTAGCGGGCAGAGGCAGGCAGGCAGGGGATGGGACTCCGCGCGCGAGAGAGAGAGAGAGAGAGAGCCTGAAGTCTGGAGCTCTTAGTCGCACGTCTTCTCCCTCCGACGGTTTGACTGAAAGTGACTGAAAAAGCGGGAAGGTTTAGTGGCGTGATCAAACAAATGGGGAGGAATCAAAAATGCTTGTGGGCCGGGTTAGAGGCTGAGTGTACAGGCACAGCAGGGGGTAGGGGTTGAACTTGCACATGCACATGTATGTTGCAAACGTAGGGGCATTCCTTAACCATCAAGTCACGCTACGTCATCAAGCACGAGGTCGCAAACACAGAGAGGATAAAAGGAGCAGATGCAATCGGGCCCCGAGCAACCTTTTTAAAATTCTCCTTCTCTGCAGCATCAGCGCGCATAAGAGGTGAAACCTAGGCTAGCCATTGTGTGAAAATGGCTGAGCAGATGCAAACAGGCACTGGGTAACCTTTTTAAAATTCACCTTTAAGCCTTATGGCCTGCGATTGAAAGTTCAAGCACAATAGAGGGTAGTGTAGGATTACATACATGTAGCCTATGTTGCAAACACAGACATTCCTTAAGCATTAAGACACGCTGCGCCATCAAGGACGAGGGTCGTAAAAACAGAGAGGATAAAAGGAGCAGATGCAATCGGGCCCGGGCAACCTTTTTAAAATTCTCTGTTAAGCCTTATGGCATGCGATTGAAAAGTTCAAGCACAATAGGGGTAGTGTAGGATTACATACATGTAGCCTATGTTGCAAACGTAGGTATTCTTTAAGCATTAAGACACGCTAGGCCATCAAGCGCAGAGGCTCGTAAACACAGAGAGGATAAAAGAGCTAGAGAAAGAGCAAACATGGCTGAGAGAATGAGTGCTGGCGGCAGTGCTGACGGTAGTGCTAGCGGCAGTGAGGAAGAGACGCTCACTATTGATATGGATGCTGTTGCGGGGCCGTCTAGCGAAGCAGTCACTCCTCAAAACAGGATTTCTAAACCTGACGAAGGCTTGGCGAACGCTCCGGCAAGGAAAAAACCGAAGCCCATTTTTACCTCCAGATATCAAGATCCTCCTCCCAACGAGTTAGGAGGAAACGAGAGATGGTGTAATATCATTTTAGGCTACGACTTTCATTTTCAATTGGGCCAACTGAGTCTGTAGACCTATAGTCTACTGTGACTGAACAGATCGAGGGGTCTCCTCCAAAGGACCCCATCATTTTGAGATCTTACGACTTTAAAACGTGTCAAGGAATCATCGGTAACTGTTTGAAAGGTAAAACGGAGGGAGAAGAGAGTAGGCTATCTCTGCGGTGTGGTGCTCTGTACCTACAAATGATGAGAACGTGTATATCAGGTGTTTTTGTTGCCTGAAGAATGAAGCTCCGCCGTCTTTCTTTACACTCTCTCGTCAAGTGGGTGAGGATGAGGAAAAGGCTACAGTGTAAATTGTGATTAGTTCACTTTACTTAAAAAACTGTGAAAACCTGTTGCCTTAGAAAAAGTAAGTAAATTAACTTGGTAAAGTTTGTTGTACTGTATATTGTATAATATTCTGAGTTGTAAGTTCATACGAAAATTGTTGTTACTCACACACTCACAAACACACACACACACACACATCCATATGTACATGTATACAGACACACACACACATTCAAGTCATTCAAACTAACTTGAGCTTCAAACTAACTTGCTTGCTTACTTAAAGATTATTATTTTGCATTGACATAGAATGTAATGCTAAACTGTTTTCATTCAAATAATGACAAGATTTACCATAAACATTACAGAGTGTGCACCCTGCATATATGAAACTCAGGCTTTATTAAAAATACACATTTTTAGTTTGTGCAGAAGGTGATGTTGGAGTTAGCCTTAAGGGGTTGCATGAGAAATGTATGTTAGATTGTGTAAAATACCCTATATGGTTTATAGGCATATTAAGCCCTGCATCTGCATAATCTATCTTTAATAATCAATTTTTCTGATTTTTCATAAAGCCAGATTGTATTTGAGTATATACTGTAGACATATCAGCCTCACTAATTTAACTAAAGCAAACATTTTATATTCAAAAGTTAATATTGAGATTGGATGTCAGTTGTCAATAAAAGACTGCGTCGTTACATTCCTTGTGTCACTGATTCCTTGTGTCATTGTCTTCTGCCTCACACATTCTTTATACATAGCACCGAAACTTCATAACAGCCTCATTACAGCCCCAAAATGAACACGGAATTCCACTAAACGTAGCATTCTACCTTGTTTTGAAGGGACTGGTTGTTTTTGAATGGTCTGTCACTTGCCTAAAGCTAGCCTCTAGTGTGAATTTGGTGAGGTTTCACGTGTACTCTTCAGTTTAGAGATTGAGGCGTCTGATGCTCTGTGTTTCCGTGTGATAGTGAGGCCTTGCTGTTCCGGACAGTATTATTTGGCGACCTTCAACATTTTATCCATTCCTACTTGTGATAATAAACTGTATAAAATAATAAACTCTCTCGTTCAATCCTTTAAGCAATAATAAGCCTAATAAGGCTCATTTCCATAATGTTACACTTTCTTCATGGAATGGTGGGCATTTCATTCATTCATCATTGCTCTGTAAGCATTCTTGCGTGCGTTCATTTTTTTGAACAGAATTCAGAATTAAATTGACAGATTCACATTGTCAGATGTTTTTTTGTAAAATGTTTATGTGCACTGAGTAATACTTACTTGACTTACTTACTTAGTATAACTTCATCTAGATAAGTTCCTTTACTTGTCTTTTCCAGGCAATCGGTTTCCAAATTGTTTAAAGTGTAGTTGTATAGTTAACACATCAGATTTTACAGTGTACATTACTGTGTGTACATGATTCAAGTGTAATCGGATCATTTGGTGTGTTTGTGATTTGACAACAAAATAGAGTTTCATTTTAAAACAAGTGTTTCATTTTGTAAAAGATCTGAGGGATTCTGTTATTTGGCTGTGGCGGCTGTGTGTTAATTGTGTTTTTCGAAAAAAAAAATTGAATTTGAAATTTCAAAATTCTGCTTAAGCAATGGAAGGGAAAAAAAACTGTAACAACAGTTCTGCTCACACCGTTCTCTAAAAATTTGCTCCACGATCTTACGAAGCCCCCTTTAGTCAAATAAATCTCCTCAGGTTGTAATTTTAGGCTATTCTCTTTTGACAACTCAACTGTTTCCACAACTTTGTTTTCTGGAGATTTTAATCATTTTACATCTCTGAATGACAATATATCTTGTTTTATACTTTGAGAATCCCCACATTTTTTTGTTTAGATCAGAAAACCGCATCGGAAATCAGTTTCCGTCCTTTAATAGAGCATTGTTCAATTTCCAATAACCTCATAGTGATGGAAAATCTGAGGGGTCTGTTTATCCGGACAAATAGCAGACTGGGGAAACGTAAGACATGATCAATCCACGATTTGAGCGTTACGTTTTTTATTTGACATAGTGATGTCCAAACCTCCTGCACATATCTGTACATACAGTACTGTGCATATCCGTCTATATGGTTTTCTTATAATAATTTCTTATAATATATTCTGTAAATAAGCTGCATACATCTATAGTATTCTTACTACTATTATAAAGTTACTGCTACTTCATTGCACATATCTGTAGCCTACATGTTGTTCATACATTGTTCATATGCTATATAGGCCTGCTGCTAATACGCTGCACATATTTACCTTCTGGGTTTACCTTCTGTAAACCAGCTATTCTTTTCAATTTCTTGTCCTGTCCGTCTATAATTTATATATCACATTGCACTTTCCTGCTTTTTTTACACTTCTGGTTAGACGCAAACTGCATTTCGCTAACTTTGTACTTGTACTCTGCATAATGCCAATAAAGTTGAATCTAATCTAAGACCCAGCAATTCAAGTTGAATCTAATCTAAGACCTATACGTAAGTCAAGCATCACACTGGCAAATTTGCAGTGCATGTATTCGAGTCCTACCGCACTCTTTGTGTTGCACCCTGTGCATGTAAAATGTGCTATATAAATAAATACTTACTGACTTACTTAACGGAGCGCACAAACTTTCTTTTCAAAATGGCGGACATAGCATTTTTCTCATTTTTATAGCGACGCAAGGGGTGATTGATGACATTGTTGGGGGTGTGTCTTACATAGGCATGTTAGTTTTTCACAGTGTTTCATTGGTTGATAACAGTTCAGGGGGGAGTGTTGTAACATAAAGACATAAAAAGCATCGGGTAGGTGTGTACCGAGTAACTAACTTTCAAGACAGTCAAACCAATAACTTGTCAAGAGTTTCTGGACCTGTATTTACAAGGATGGCCGAATCGCATACACCAAGAGTATCCGTTTCCAAGAAAAGAGTTACGCTCACGTCGGTTAGCAACAGGCTAATGGATCCTGAAATAACTTTTGCCATCCTAGAGTGCCCCCCACACTCATCTCTGTGGTCCATCATGCAGAGGTCAGACTGTGAGGGTCCCTAATACAGTTCACTGATTCTTGGGAATTTGTATAAAACAGGTTTTAATTTTGAAAATAAAAAGTTTGTAAAATTATAAAATCTGAAGGTACATCATTATAGACCAAGGTATTGGCTGTTCAGCAATGTACTGGTGCAACCTCCTCATTTTATATTTTCCTATAAGTAAATTTATATCATTATATGGGAGAAAAATCACTTTCAGTGACATTATACACAATACTACGCATGAATGCAGGTACAATAAATGATAACATTAAATCATCTTCATATTAAAAACACATTCATATCAAAACATCAAAGTATCTTGCATTCATATCAATATACTTATGCAAAACATGCTCTTTATGTAAGTGTAAATAATAAAACACTTTGATTTACAATATTTTGCCTGAGTAGCCACATTGTGTATATGCAAGAAAAAAAAATGCATGATAGGTGGTCAACACTAATAACACTTTTATTTTATCTATATTACAGCAATATTTGACTTAGTGACATTTCACACAAAAAACCTTGCATGCTTTCAAGTTCATGTCAATGAGTGATGAAAATACACTCTCTGCTTACCGTCACCATCACAAATGCATAGAGAATGTTACAGAGAAAAGCTCCCAGCACTATTGCATCTTGTGCTTGATTTTACAAAATTACTTTTCAAAGTCATTGCAGTAACTTTGCAGAAGCTATTATCTATTATCTTATTTTCATGTTTGGATTCATAGCCATAGACCATAGAATTTAGGTGAACAATGTGTTTCTTTAAGTATGATGTAATGAGTCATTTAGCAACATTTTAGAGTAGTATCTCAGAAAACAATGCACAAGCCTTGGGAAACATGAGCAAGCCTGTAAAAACATACAATATGTTCATACCATCACCAATAAATAAATAAATCAGAAAACACACTCCAATCCTTCCAACTGGGTAGTCATCATCGGTGACTTTACATCATTTGAATACCTGTGTGTGCACACATTACTGCAAGTCTTCTCCTCAGATTTTATTATTGACAATTTACATGTCTTCAAAACATTCAGCTAAAGTCTTTCTTGAAGAGCTAGGTGATATGCTGTCAGTCATTTGCATAGAGTTTGACTGTCTTATCAGTCAGTCTTATCAGATTATATCAGAGGATCTAAACTTACATGTGGATAATCCTGAAAACAATTATGCCAAGGAATTAATGTACATGGGGGCCAACACACTCTCTTAGCCATACCCTCGACTTTGTTATCACAAAGGGTCTCAATGTCTCTACAACTGTTAAAGACCTGACCTTACCCGATCATTTCTGTGTTCTTTTATAATGTCTATGTTCCCAATAACATTTCTATGATGACAAAAAAAGGAGAATCATAAATGGCTCTCTTTGAGCAAGCACTTTCACAGACGTCAAGTTTGCTTTCAGACGGTAGAAGACTAATTCGATGACTTTAACACAAAAATGGCAACCATTATGGATGACATTGCTCCATTACAATTCAGGAAAGTTAAGGACAAACAAAGCACCATGGAAGCAAAATCCAGCGGTTAAACTCCTAAAAAGAGAGTGTAGGAAGACCGAAAGAAAATGGCGTAAATACAAACTTCAGATCCGCATTGAGATCCATAAAGAGATGCTCCGCACATACAGTATAACTCTGACGTATGCAAAGGAAGATAGACTTTCTTTTCTAACATCATCAGTAGAAGTTAAAATAACACTATTTTCTATTTTCAACTGTCAAGAAGTTAACAAATCCCCCCTCAAAATAAATGCCTGAACTTCTCTCAACTAGTCATCTTTTTTCAAAGGTAAAATTGACAAAATCAGTCAACATATCTGCTCAATTACTACTTCAACATCAGGAATTTCCAGCTACAAATAGAGGGAAACTTAACTTGATAGAGAACAGAGTTCAGCTTGATAGACTACAAAACACTTGAAAAAAACGGTACAGCTCTGTCGCCAAATGACTATGGTTCCCTAGAATCTCTGTCAGTGTATTGAGCAAATGAACAAATGGATGTCTCAATTTTCTTCAGCTGAACAAAGACAAGACGGAAGTAATAATATTTGGTAAAATGGAGGAAAGACTTTGGGTTGCCACACTCTTTGACACAAAAGGGTTGAAAGCAAAGTATACTGTTAGAAATCTAGGTGTATTAACTGACAGTGATATACATTTCAACAGCCACATGAAAGCAATAACTAGTGTAAATCAGCTTTTTACCGTCTCAAAAATATTGGCAAATGTTTGACATGTCAGTTCTCATTTGCACTGCTGGTTAGATGAAAAATAATATTTCACCCGTGCAATGGCAATAAAGTTGAACATACTCTAATCTAAAAACTTAGAAATATGAACTAAACGTGAATTTAATCTTAGTGGAACAAAATCTTCGGCACATCTACTTACTCAAAAATATATGAACTGACTTACAATGCGTATAAGAAAAATGAACCGCTTCATTCTCAATACCAATTTCAAATTTTTTCTCTGAAATTGCACAGCGCCTGCTTCAGAGGCCACCTAGTTGGGCCTATCCAATGCTTGACCTCTTTGGACACTGTAGTTAGACAGAGGCACTGTAGTTTCTTTGGAAACAATCAGAATAACTGTACTGACACAGAGTTACAAAGGCTAGAATATAGATTTTTTTTCTGTCGGATTACAAGCCTCTCTGAACTGACCACATTTCAACCCTCTAGGTCACTTGATACGACTTAGAAACACAACTGAGCCCTAGCACCAGGTATTGTGGAGCTGTGTGCAACAGTAGATCAATATAGAATGAAAATGTGGGTACCATTATTT